>NW_011476111.1:11576-13607 GCF_000754665.1 Bison bison bison | reverse complement strand
GGAAAATCCCATGGATGGAGGAGCCTGGTAGGCTGCAGTCCATGGGGTTGCTAAGAGTCAGACATGACTGAGCGACTTCACTTTCACTCTTCACTTTCATGCATTGAAGAAGAAAATGGCAACCCACTCCAGTGTTCTTGCCTGGAGAATCTCAGGGATGGGGGAGCCTGATGGGCTGCCATCTATAGGGTTGCACAGAGTCGGACACGACTGAAGCGACTTAGCAGCAGTAGCAGCATGGTTACTGTAGTGGGGATTAAACAATGATTATTCAAGGAAGTTGGTTTGGGGAGCAATGGATGAGACTGTGTGGATATTGTAGGGCCAGTTTATGGTGGGAGCTCCTTAGAAACAAACACACTTCATGTTTGTTTTGATAGTCAGTGGAAACCTGTCTTAAGTATTTCAGGCCACACTGTTCTTAGTGACACATGAAAATTATGTTTTAGGAAGGAAAATAGCTAACAGTTATTGAGTACTTTCCCTGTTCCACACAATGTATTAAAAATGATATTTAAGAAGGTAACCTTTGGAGTTGGTTGAACTTGAAGTCTGACCTTAACTCTGGAATTTATTAGGTAAATGACTTTAGGAAAATTACCCATTTTCCTGAGTTTCCCTGAGTCTTTATCTGAAAAACTGAAGTGATTATATCTACCTCTCAAGGTTGTTGCACGAATCACATAGATTGGAGAAGGGAGAATCTATTAGGATGCTATTACAATTATTGAACCTAGGGAAATATGATAAAGCATTAGAATGTAGAGGGAGGACAAAGTAAAGAAGTAGGACAGGTGACTGTCTCCACTCTCATTCCTGTTGCAAGTTCCTTATATCTGCTCATTTGACATAATCTGGGAAGTATAATTATTGTAGTGGGAGATCCTTAGAAACACACTTTACGTTTGTTTTGATAGTCAATGGAAACCACTCTGGGCATTATCAATTGTTTGCTCATTTCCCTAGAGCTACAAATAACCTTTTGCTCTCTCTGTTCACCATTTCCACATCTCCTGAAAGGTATGATCCAAATTCCCTTTCCATGACCAGTTACAAAGCAAACAAAACAAAAATCATTCACTTTCTTATACTGTATTTTCAATTTCTTCCTCCATTCTTGAGTTTGCCAGTCAATCAGGCTTCCTGAGAATTCTCACGGAAGCAGGATTCCCTAATTTAACAAAAAGCGAAACTCAAAAAGAAAACCAATCCTGCTGTTTCTGGACTTGTGGCAACCTGATACTTTTCCTAAGCCACAGCACTCAGTCCTTCAGGGTCCAATTCCTACCGCCAGCTAACACCAAAACTACCACTACAAAATAGCAGTCTTAAAATGCACAAGGCTTTGAGAACTTGGGCTTTCTTACTAATGTCTGGTTTCAACGTAGAACTTCCTCTTTCAAAGGAGAATTTCCTCTTTCAAAGAAAATATCTTATTTGTATACATTTCTGAGCAGGAAGGCGCAGAACTTTGAGTCTCCGCGAGAAAAGGTCCTTCACTGTAATCAAATTTAACTCAACGCTCCTTCCTTTTTCTTTCTCCTTTCCTTATTTTCCCGGATTCAACAGATCTCGCGGTGCTATTCGAGATTTCCCCCCTCCCCCCCACCCCAAAAAAATGATGCAAACGAGCCTGTGCCTTCTGGACTTTGGGGCTGGGATTGCAGCGGTCGAAGCGCAGTGAAAGCAGCCAAGGGCGGGGCTCTGGCAAGTTCCCCTTCCACCTTCCCCCACCCTTCTTTTCCAAACTCTGTACGGCCCTTAGCTTGATTCCAGACTTTGCTGCAGCTGCTCTCCAGCCGTTTGCAGGATTCAAAGAACTACAGAAGCTGTTCCCAAGATGGTGATCCGTGTGTATATTGCATCTTCCTCTGGCTCCATGGCGGTAAGGAAGGTGGCAAGCCCACCTTTGTTATTTTTCTACACATCAGTCTCCTGCTGCCCCAGAACCCTTGAATTGCTGCCCCAGAACCCTTGAATTGCATAAGTTAGTCTGGCAGCTTCTTCTTCGGTAGACACAGGCACTTCCCA
>NW_011476111.1:8128-11165 GCF_000754665.1 Bison bison bison | reverse complement strand
TTTCAAAAAACATTACTTCGAACAGTTTCTAACTGCTTCAAATATATTGAGAACTGGAAAGGGAACTAAAAAGTGGCTTTCTTGTGTAGGTGCAGACCCCAGTGACCACTTCTTCAATTGATAGGACATCCCCCTCTCATTCATGTGCTCTTAATTTAGAACAACAATTTTCAACAGTTTTGGGGAGCAATAGGCTGGCTAAACTAGGGGAAAGCTGAGTGTATATGCATGGTAAATAAAAGTGTCTCTTTCACAATTCGCAAAAAGCAGATTTTTTTGCTTTTTGGGCTCAGGATGTGGGTTTGGGATGCAGAATGTATGAACCCCTTCTCTCTTCTGAGCTTTAGGGCAGCAGCAACAAAAAAAATTCCATGTTTTTTGTTGTTATGTATTTTTGTTTTGTTTATCCCCAAGAGGATTTGGAATAGAACTGAAAGTTGTGCGAAATCACAAGAACTTTTAACCTTCAATTTGTCTGGCAACTGTATGTGGCTGTATTTAGACAGTTTTGAAATAGAACACTTAAGCTTACATTTTGGAGTAAGTTTAGGTTGAAAACAAAAAGAAAACTTCTTATATTCTTTTTGAACTTCATTTTATGAGCTTCTTGCCTTATTATTTTCCATATATATTAATTATGATATTTGAAATAATGTTTGAGCTGCTCAGAGTCTCAAGTCCAATACAATAATTGTAAAATTTAGAAGATCAGCTTAATACCTTTAGTTAAATCCCAAATTAGGTTGAACAGATCAGGAAGTTAGTTTTGATGATTTTATTGGATAACATGCAGTTTCAATACTGCTTATTTATTCTTTGCTTTGTTGCTCTTCTACACCTTCCTAAAAAGCAGATTCAACAAGAAACTCCTTTCAGAATTTCTGTTTAAGTAGAAACAACTATTCCTCTTTCTTTGTTTAGACTTTAGCTTCTTAGGGCCTTAAAATTTACTACTATCTCCTACTATATCCTTTACCAGATTCCATTGTTGAAGACTATACAAATAAGAAATATTTATGCTTTTTGTGTTTTGTTCCAAATATTTTTCTTATGGGTAATTATAGATTTGTCTGTTGTTGCAGTAATTATAGTTCTTGTAAACCTATTATCAAAATTCTACTGCATCTTGCCAAAATAAATTTTTGTTCTATTATAATCTAATAGTACTTTTAAATAATATTAAAACAGTGTAAAATTAGTAAGCTTCAGAAGAGTTATTTTATAACATACATGGGGACTCTTCAGTTTGCAATACTAAGGTCTTTCCTTTAAGAATGCTGTCGTGTTGTATTTTAACATATGATTTAGAAAATTTGAGGCAAATATCCTAACAGGAACTCAGCAATAATTACACAAAGTGAGATGCTTCTATAAGTGACTAAGTATAGTTCTCTGAAGAGCGTTTAAAGGAAAGCTTTTGGTTTTGGATTGTGAAGTCTTTGTTTTCTTACTCCTGTTAGTGATTTTAATAAAATTACCAACACTAGATGTTTTATCAAACAAGGGAGGATCTATGATAATTACAACTTAGTGTGACCTTAACTCAAGAGTACCTATCCTTCACAGTCCAATTAAAACAAGTTTTCAAACTTGTATTCAACTCTGCCCCAATTACAAAGGTGTAGCACTTGCTTCTCAAAAGTTTAGAAATGAAAGTGAGTATGTTGCTTTTTATACCATTATAAAATGGTATAAAATTCCTTGATAATAGCCATAATAGTGATAGTAAGTAGGGACACTTAAGTGTGTCAGATACTATCTCATTTTTTCTTATCCTATGATTGTCTCTACTTTTAGGGTAAGGAAATATAGGTTCAGAGAGGTTAAACAACTTTCTCAAGGTCATACAATTAGTAAGCCACAGAGTTTGAATCCAGTACAAGCTGTTTGAATCCAAATGATATATGTTTAAAGAAATACATCCTCCCAGTGATGTATGACAGCTAGGAGACATGCAGATATAAATGTGAACAGAAGGGAGTAAGTCCTGTAAGTGGAATTCCTTGGGCATATACAATCAGGGGAATAGAAAAATGAGGATCTAGTATAGAGGAGGGATAGTATGTCTAAAGGTAAATGTCAATAAGTGTGCTAAATTCACTTAAGGCCAGGGATATAGAGAAGATGCACATTTGGAATTGGTCTCATATAGGAGAAGGAAAAAATTCAGGTCTTAATACTGTTTTTTAATTTTTTTAGGTACAAACCATTTAATAAGAATGCAACTCCCAAGTTGTCTGTCTATAGGAAGTGATTTCTGCTTTTTCAGAACTGCTCATGCATGTTTTGACTTACTGTAACATAACAGTATAAGCCATGCCATTTTTTTCCCTTGAAATTGTAATGTACTATAAATTTGCATTTAATGGAAGAGGAATAGTAAGCATAGAGCCTATAATAAACTTAGTGAATTTCAATAACTTAACAAAAATCAACCTTGGCCTTTGATCAGGATCTCTAGAGTGATAATAGCATGGAGAATTATAACTGACTTAGAGGTTTCTTCCCATACTTTTCCTCAGGTCCATAATTATCTCCATTTCAGGGTCCCTATGAATTTTAGATGTACTTAGTATAGAAATTTTAAGATTGAGTAGATAGATTGTGATAAATTTCTGAGGGTATTATTTATGGACTAACTTTTGTAAAATGATCTCTTTTGTTTTACTGTTAAAACAAACTAGTTGTAGCTTAGATTGTCCATATAGTAAATGAAATCTACATAATTTTCCTTTGTGGCATTATTCTGTGTATGAGTTATAAAAGCTAGTGATTGCCAAAACATTAGTCACTAGTCAGTATTTTCTTCATTTGGATAATATGGACATAAAACAACAAGCCACAGTTCTTCATCTGTATGATTCTCAAGTATTCTCAATAATAATTGCATTATGTGAAAGAGTATTTGCTGCTCTTTTTTTCATGGAAAGGCATTTTAAATATAAAAGTGTGTGTATTTCAATCCTAAACTTCCAGTTTACTCCCCACCACACAAACTTCCTCACTGTAACTATAAGTTCATTCTCTAAGTCTGTTT
>NW_011476111.1:7276-8028 GCF_000754665.1 Bison bison bison | reverse complement strand
TCATTTGTATCATTTGTTTTAAGATCCCATGTATCAGTGATGATATTTATCTTTCTCTGTCTGACTTCACTTAGTATAATCTCCAAGTCCATCCATATTGCCGCAAATGGCATTGTTTCATTATTTTTAATGGCTGAGTGATATTTAATCATATATATTTACCACATCTTCTTTATCCATTCATCTTTTGATGGATATTTAGGTTTCCTCCATTTCTTGGCTATTGTAAACAGTGCTGCAAAGAACACTGGGGTTCATGTATCCTTTTGAGCTATGGTTTTCTCTGGATATATGCCCAAGAGTAGGATTGCTGTATTGTATAGTGGCTCTATTTTTAGTTTTTTAAGGAATAGCTGTGCTGTTCTCCATACTGACTGTATCAATTTACATTCCCACCACCAGTGTAGGAGGATTCCCTTCTCTCCACAGCCTCTCCAGCATTTATTATTTGTAGACTTATAAATCATGGCCATTCTGACGGGTGTGAGGTGATACCTCATTATAGTTTTGATTTGCATTTCACTGCAGATGGTGATTGCAGCCATGAAATTAAAAGACACTTACTCCTTGGAAGGAAAGTTATGACCAACCTAGATAGCATATTAAAAAGCAGAGACATTACTTTGCCAACAAAGGTCCATCTAGTCAAGGCTATGGTTTTTCCAGTAGTCATGTATTGATGTGACAGTTGGACTGTGAAGAAAGCTGAGCACCGAAGAATTGATGCTTTTAAACTGTGGTGTTGGAGAAGA
>NW_011476111.1:5224-7176 GCF_000754665.1 Bison bison bison | reverse complement strand
TTTGGCCACCTCATGCAAAGAGTTGACTCATTGGAAAAGACTCTGATTCTGGGAGGGATTGGGGGCAGGAGGAGAAGGGGACGATAGAGGATGAGATGGCTGGATGGCATCACCGACTTGATGGGCATGAGTTTCAGTGAACTCCGGGAGTTGGTAATGGACAGGGAGTGCTGCAGTTCATGGGGTCACAAAGAGTAGGACATGACTGAGCAACTGAACTGAACTGAACTGAGTAGTTAGTGATGTTGAGTATCTTTTCATGTGACTCTTGGCCATCTGTATGTCTTCTTTGGAGAAATGTCTCTTTAGGTCTTCTGCCCATTTTTGATTGGGTTGTTTGTTTTTTTGATACTGAGCTGCATGAACTGTTTGTACATTCTGGAGACTAATCCCTTGTCAGTTGCATTGTTTGCAAATATTTTCTACCATTCTGAAGGTTGTCTTTTCATTTTGTTTATGGTTTACTTTGCTGTGAAAATCTTAATTAGGTCCCACCTGTTTATTTTTGTTTTTATTTCCATTACTCTGGAAGATAGATCAAAAAATGATCTTGCTGTGATTTGTCAAAGAGTGTTCTGCCTATGTTTTCCTCTAAGAATTTTATAGTATCTGGTCTTATATTTGGGTCTTTAATTCATTTTGAGTTTATTTTTGTTTATGGTATTAAAGAATGTTCTAATTTCATTTTTTTTAACATGTAGCTGTTCAGTTTTCCTAGCACTATTTATTGAAGCAACCATCTTTTCTCCATTTTATAGTCTTGTCTTCTTTGTCACAGAAACATTGGACATAGGTGCATGAGTTTATTTCTGGGCTTTCTATTTTGTTCCATTGATGTACATTTCTGTTTTATGCCAGTACTGTAATGCTCTGATGACTGTAGCTTTCTAGTATATCCTAAAGTTAGGAAACCTGATTCTCCAGCTCTGTTGTCTTTTTCAAGATTGTTTTTTTTTCTAATTTATTTATTTGTTTATTTTTTTGTGGATCTTCTGTCTCTTCATACAAGTTTTAAGATTTTCTGTTCTAGTTCTGTGAAAAATGTCATTCATATTTTGATAGGGATTGCATTGAATCTGTAGATCACCTTGGGTACTGTAGTCATTTTGAAAATATGATCCTTCCGGTAAAAAACATGATATATCTTTCCATCTTTCTGTGTTGTCTTCAATTTCTTTCATCTTCTAATTTTCCAAGAACAGGTCTTTTGTCTCCTTAGGTAGGTATCAATTCAGTTCAGTCACTCAGTTGTATTAGTATATTCCTGGTATATTGTTCTTTTGATGCAACGGTAAATAGGATTGTTTGTTTAATTTCTCTTTCTGATCTTTCATTGTTAGTGTATAGAAATGCAACATATTTCTGTGTATTAATTTTGTATCCTGCAACTTTACTGAATTCATTCATGAGCTCTAGTAGTTTTCTGGTAACATCTTTAGGATTTTATACATATAGTATCATGTCATATTCAAGAAGTGACAGCTTTATTTCTGCTCTTCTAATTTGGATTCCTTTTATTTCTTTTTTCTTCTCTGATAACCATGGGTAGGACTTCCAAAACTCTGTTGAATAAAAATGACAAGAGTGGGCATCCTTGTCTTGTTTTTGATCTTAGAGGAAATGCTTTCAGCTTTTCACTATTGAGTAGTATGGTAGCTGTGGATTTGTCATTTATTGCCACTGTTTTTTGTATTTATAAATAGAATGTTAATTTGAAATATGCTGTGGTCTTTATCATAGCTGCCAAGATTTGTTTGAATGCTGTGTAAAGATATTCATAAGCTATTTAGAAGAGCAAAATTAGAAATTTCATGAGATGGCCATTTGGGCATGCTTTTTGGACGCCCTGAACCGTGGGAGATGGCAGCTCTCATGAGGCAAATGCAGGAACAATCTAAAAACTGGTGCCTTTAGATTGATGTCCTATATTTAGTGGCTGATTTCCTTAATGT
>NW_011476111.1:1331-5124 GCF_000754665.1 Bison bison bison | reverse complement strand
AAGAGTTTCATAATATGGTAGGAGAAAAGGATAAAATAAATTTATTTTTAGCTCAAAGACTATTCTGTCAGAGAAAGGGCTTTGATTAATAAACCTTATGGTCAACCCTCCCCCCAGCGGCTCAGTGGTAAAGAATCCACCTGCAATGCAGGAGATGCAGGAGACATGGGTTTGATCCCTGGGTCAGGAGAGATCCCCTGGAGGAGGGCATGGTAGCCCACTCCATTATTCTTGCCTGAAAAATCCCATGGAGAGAGGAGCTTGTCAAGCTACAGTCCATGAGGTCTTTAAGGGTCAGACAGACTAAAGTGACTGAGCATAGCATGGCACCCCCTGGGTTGTGCTGGAAAAGAAAAATAAATTGAAGCCCTAGACATAGTCAAGTCAAATGTTCTAATTTTCTGTAGTTAATCTTTAAATTATTTCCCAAAATATATATTGTGCTGTGAAACATATTTTACAGGAATATTTTCTGCTTTAGGTGAATTATCAAGGGTAAATGTGTTTCATTTCCTACTGATAAATTTAAACAGATTGAGAATCTGTTGATGACTATATGACCATCTGTTTGCATTCTGTTCTGTTGTACTTTGCAGCGTACCAGGAACCCTTCTAAACCCAGTATTTAATTACTTCCTCCAATGCAGACCAAGATTAAACAAACATAAATTTAGAAAGAGGATGCAGCTCATTTATGTTGACTATTTTTATTATTATGAGAGCTTTATGTTGACTATTTTTATTATTATGAGAGCAAAGCTGACTTTTCACACTTGGCCAATAGAGAATAATTCTAAGCAAAGGGGTTGTTTTCTGGCTCAGTGCCTCACATTTTAGCTTTATTGGTTTGTTGGAAGTGTTTCCGATTGCCAGAACATCAGTCAAAAGTTAAATATAAGTTTAAAAATATCACCACAAATTTATAAACTGTATGTTTAAAAGTATTCAGTAGTGCTGCTAGATTTTTGTTTCATTACTTTTCATTAACCTGGCTAATCAGGATTGGACTCTAGTAATGGTAAAGCCTAACATTTGTTTATGCATTGTGTATGTCAGGCACAGTGCCAAGTCTTTTACATACTTCATTTCAATTAGTTGAATCCTTGTGATAACGTTGGGAAGTAAGAACTAGTATTAGATCTATTTCATGTGACTGAAGGGGATGTTGCTAAGACCCAGAAACTAGGTACATTGCTCAAGGTCAAAGAGTTACAAATGGTAGAACTAGGATTAGAACTCAGGTTGTTCTGACTAAACATTCCTAAGCATTGTGTTATTTGTACTCTCTCTTACTGGATAGATACTGAACAGAAATTATGTCAATAGTACATTAAAATCTTTCCATGTGATTGGGAACATATAACTGCCATTTAATAAATATAAGATGCCTGAAAAGAAGGAAAAAGACTGGATGATGCCTAACTAGGCAAATGTGTCATCTATAATCTGCATATGAGAGTTAGGTGTGAGTGGGGAAGATAGGTTAGTAGCAACATTTTCATATATAATTTAGTTCTTTTTTTTTTTTTCCTTGAATAAAATTGCTTAACCAAGGACATATTTTTAAAATAGTATTTGTGACATGTATTGAATTTTTATGACTTTGATTCTTTTTAACATAATTAAAATGTGGCTTGTAATGATTCTATAAGTATAAATTAATAAAGAAAGCAGTACTTCTGTGACTTGTAAACTCTGGTTCTGAACTCTAGTCTTTGAGTTCTGTCCCTTTGGCTTAGTCCTTTCTGGAAATGAGACCCTGTCACAGAGTTGGAGTACAGCCCAACATTTTTGCTGAGGGGATTTCCAGCAGTGACTCAAGACAAAAAGAACTTCACCTTTTTAAAACCGGAGAATAGTCTTCTTAGTTGAGCTACAACATGAGAAAACTTTGTTTGTTTTACTACCACTCAGCCAATTGTTTCACCATAAGTGTAGCATATTTCTCAACACTGAAATTATAACAGTCTCTATATATTGAATAGTGGCTTTATTATTTAAGAAATCATTCTATCCAGTGTGATTTAGAAGGAAGATGAGCATAAACAAGTACTTAATATGTTACAAATATGATAAAGCATCTCATTTTTAATTTTAATTTATCATGTAAGTAATTTATCAGCTTTAGTTGATAATAGTAAGAACTATCACTCATTGGGCACTTAAAATATGCCAGGCATAGTGGTAAGAACTTTCAATGCATTGTGTCATTTAATTCTTATGGCAATTCAGTGGAGTCAGTACTCCCATTATGCTCATTTTTTTTCTTCCTTTTTCCCCTTTTTTTACTGAGATATAGTTGATTTACAATATTATATATATCAGGTATACAACTAGTGATTCACATTTTTTAAAAGTTGTTCTCCATTTATATTTAATACAAAATATTGTATATATTCCTTGTGCTGTACAATATAAACTTGTAGCTTATATATTTTATATGTAGTAGTAGTTGGTACCTCTTAATCCTCTATTATTATGACTCTTTTAAGAAGAGGAAACAGACTGAGAGAGCTAGCAATGTTAGAGAACCAGCAAACACCCTTCAGATCTGTCTGATTCCAGAGCTCATAATCTTAATGCTTATGTTACTCTACCTAATGATTGTTATTTATTAATTATCTGGTATGAATGTAGCTCTGAAATTAGTTTAAAAGTCATTGTAAAATTGCTTTTCTTCTGAACTTGGAAAATCACAAAAAGTACTTCTTAATTAATTGGTCTATAGCAGTACCAAGAATAATTCTAGTTGCCTGTTCATGTAAAGAACTTAGAATTCTTTAGAGTAGAAATTTAAAGTCATAAAAGCTTATGTGTGTATGATTAGTTAGAAAGCAGAACATGTACTTTTATCCCAATATAAGAAAGTTACCTTGTGTAAGACAGTCTAACTAAAAGTAGATTAAAACATATTGTTTTTGGGGGGAAGGAGCTAAGATGGCGGAGGAGTAGGACGGGGAGAACACTTTGTCCCCCACAAATTCATCAAAAGAACATTTAAACGCCAAGTAAATTCCACAAAACAACTTCTGAAAGCTGGCAGAGGACATCAGGCACCCAGAAAAGCAACCCAAGTCTTCGAAAGGAGGTAGGGAAAAATATAAAAGACAAAAAAAGGGACAAAAGAAGGAGGGATGGAGTTCCATCCCGGGAAGGAAGTCTTAAAAAGAGAGAAGTTTCCAAACACCAGGAAACCTTCTTGCTGCCGAATCTGTGCCAAGCCTTGGAAGCACAGAGGGCAACATAACAGGGAGGAAAAATAAATAATTAAAACCTGCATATTGCGAGCCCTATGGTTAACTCCCCCAGCGGAGAAGCAGCGCAGACGCCTGCATATGCCATTAGCAAGTGGGGGCTGGGCAGGGAAGTGCAGCGTGGGCTGCATTGCAAGAATCTGGCTTGAATACCCCGAGCACTATCTGAGCAAAATAATTTGGGCTAGCAAACCAGACTGTGGGATATCTACCACGCGAAAAGCCAGCCCTAACCTATGACACCGCCAGGCCCATGCATGGAACAAAGGACTGAACAGAGATAGCCGGCGGCAGACCATCCCCCTCCGGTGATAGGCAGCCAGAGCCGAAAGGGGACAATTGCAGCCCCAGAGAGACATTATCTATAAAACTGTAAGCAGGCTTCTTTGCTAACTAAAACTTCTTGGGGGTCTGGACAGTCAACATCTGCCTGAGAAGGTGTGCTGGTGCACAACTAGATAACCGAGCAGCGGGGAGGCAATAAGTCGCAGCAATCGCGCACGCAAAACACCTCATCACCTGAGCTGCTCGGATCTGGG
>NW_011476111.1:0-826 GCF_000754665.1 Bison bison bison | reverse complement strand
GGTATTAGTTATCAATTTTGTACCTATATTTTCTTTATAATTTTTGCGACCTTGTTTGTTTTTGTTTGTTCATTTTTTCTTTCTTTCTTTTCCTTCTTGTCTTTAACATTGTATTTCTGAAATTCCAAACTCTACTCTAGATTTTAAATTTTTGCTTTTATGTATTTGTTACCAATTTTGTACCTTTAAGAACCCAATCTTCAGTACCCACTTTTCACTAGGGAGCGAGATTACTGGCTTAACTGCTCTCTCTTCCTTTGGACTCTCCTTTTTCTCCACTAGGTCGCCTGTGTGTCCTCCCTAACCCCTCTCTACTCTACACAACTCTGTGAATTTCTGTGTGTTCCAGACAGTGGAGAACACTTAGGGAACTGATTACTGGCGGGATCTGTCTCCCTCCTTTTCATTCCCCCCATTTATCCTACTGGCCACCTCTACCACCTTCTTCCTTCTTCTCTTCTCTGTATAACTCTGTGAACAACTCTGAGCGGTCCAGTTGTGGAGTGCACATAAGGAAGAGATTACTGAATAGCCCACTGTCTCCTCTACTGACTCCACCTCATCTCATTCGGGTCACCTCTAACTCCCTCCTCACTCTTCTCTTCTCCATATAATGCTGTAAACCTCTCTGGGCGAAACAAGTTTCAGGGCAAGACATACCAAGCAAATTCTCCAGCAGCAAGGAACTCAGCCCTGAGCTCCATGATACAGGCAGCCCAAAGTCAGCACAAAACCATAGACATCCCATAACTCATTACTGGACATTTCATTGCACTCCAGAGAGAAGAAATACAGCTCCACTCACCAGAACACCGACACAAGCTTC
>NW_011476110.1:5270-7767 GCF_000754665.1 Bison bison bison | reverse complement strand
GAGCCACCAGTTGGGAGGCCAGCAGGAGCCACGGGCAGGCCATCCTGCTCTGCCCCCTGGGACAGGCCATGCGTCTTGGGCCTCCTGCCTGCCCGTCCTCGACCCCCCAGCTCCCAGAGCTGCCTCTCTCCCTCACTGTGGCCTCAGGGTAGGGCAGGCGGCCCGCCCCTGGCTCCTGTTTCTTTCTGGGGGTCACAGCATCGGAGGGTGACAGTGTGGGCTCCAGCGTGGATGCACGGGGCTGTGGGCTCGCATTTCGCCAGCTGGACGGAGGCAGGCTGCATCACGGGGTGCGGGGACCCTCGTGTGGGGGACGGAGCCCGGTTTCTTCTCACCTCTGGAAGACCCCTTCCCTGGAGACACGTGTCCCCTGGAGTGGAGTCGCCACTGGCCACTTGTCTCAGCGCTACCGTGGATCCTACAAGACCCTTGTGTGTTCAGGCTGCAACCTCTCACTCGCTGGTCGTTTTGGGGCCTCACTCGCTGCATGGACATCGTGTCAGTGGTATGGTCACTGATTCTTCTGGACGTCAAGACATCGGCTCACCGTGTGACCCCAGAAGTGCCCTCGACCCCTGAAAAGACAGGGGTGATTTTAAATGGACTTCCTGCTTTCTATGCAAGGATCCTCCTACTTGCTGCCTTCTGTTGCCATGGATACACCCAGAAAGCTCCCACGATCCCACGCCTCTGTGTTAATAAGAGAGTTGCCGAAATTCCCAGGTCTGTGTTCTCGCCCGGGACATGGGTCCCCTAGGGCAGCAGCGTCAGGCACCCTATCCTCCTCTTCTCTGAACGGAGTCCGCGCCAGGGAACCTGTATGCCTCCCCCCTGCTGGCGGCTTCATCCCAGAGACCCTGCAGGCACTCGATGGACAGGTGAACGAGAGCGTGGAGCAATGAATGAGTGGATGGGAGAAGCGGGGCGGAGCTTAACCCTACAGGGACTTGGGTCACCAGCACCCGTCATGTCCAGGGCCAGGCCAGGCACAGCCCGCGCTGAGATTCAGACTGAGTTTTCCCTTCTGGCATTCTGTCGCGCCCCCTCCTCCTGGCCCCTCTCCAGAAGGCGCCGTTGCTGAGCTGGGTGTGGTTCCTCTGCAACACTGCCCCCAAGAAGGGAAGGGGGGCGAGGGGCCTGGGTCCTAAGAGTCAGCTCTGATTTCACAAGCACGGTTTTCATGTCACGACAGGGTCCACAGGCCAAGGGCCAAGGAGCTTTGATTTGCCAGAGGTTTTCTTTCCTTGGGTTAAAAAAATGTTTGAAGAGTCAGAACCAGGGTGAGTTACACAGCAGGAAAATGTGCAGAAGATGGTATGAAAGCGATCTTTCTACTTCCACTCCAGTGGGCGAGCCTTCTGAGCTGGTGAGAAGGGGAGTCGGAGAGAAAGAGAGAGAGAGTGTAGAGAAGCATGCTTGGGAGGGCAGCCCTCTCGCTTTGATGTACACGTGTGAGTGTTTGCACGTGCGAATATGCACACACGTGCACACGTGCGGTGTGTGCACACACATGTTTCTCTGCATGCACATGTGAATACGGGCACACATGTGCACGTGTGTGGTGTCGTGTGGATGAGTGTACATGTATGTGCACACGTGTGGTTTGAGTGTAACCTCCTAGGTAGAGTGGAGGATCTGGGGGAGCGTATAAGGGCCAGTGCTTCACCGTGACTGAGAGTGTTCACCCAGGAATTCACGGCCTGTTCTTGTTCCGTCGCTCAGTCGTGTCCGACTCATTGCTGCCCCATGGACTGCAGCACGCCAGGCTCCCCTGTCCTTCACCATCTCCGGGAGTTTGCTCAAAACAAAGCAATTCAAGGCTGAGTCAACATTAAATAACCAACCAGTGAGCCTCATCAATCACACAGCATCTGGCCATTCAAGTCAAACAGAAAAGCATTTGACAAAATTCAGTATCCATCCGTAATTAAAAGACCTCACAAAACAGGAATAGAAGAAGCTTAGTTAAACTGGCAAAGACATTACATCTGCCCGAGTGGGCTGCTGCTGCACAACCCCGCAGGCACGGGGCTCAACTCCCTCTCAGCTCTGGGCCCAGGAGTCAGGGCTCAAGGCGCCTGAAGGGCTGATTCCTGGTGAGGAATCTCTTCCTGGCTGCAGCATGGTATCTTCTTGCTACGTCCTCACAGGGCCCTTTCTCTCTCTGTCCCTGTGTGTGTGTGTGTGAGAGAGAGAGAGAGAGAGAGAGCGCTCACACGAGAGGGTGCTCTCGAGTCTCTTCCTTTCCTGAGAAGGATGCCAGTCCTCCTGGACCCGGGCCCCCTGCTCAAGCTTAATTTTCTCCTTCAAGACCCTGCCGCCAGATACAGTCACATTGGGGGTTAGACCTTCAACATGTGACTTTGGGGGGACACACTTGAGTCCATAATCTTGTGGTGAAGAATAAATCTTGTTTAAAGACTGGAAACAAGATCGGTCAGTGCAGTCAGTTCAGTCGCTCAGTCGTACCCGACTCCTATCGACCCCATGGATTGCA
>NW_011476110.1:0-2657 GCF_000754665.1 Bison bison bison | reverse complement strand
AAGCATCAATTCTTTGGTGCTCAGCTTTCTTTATAGTCCAACTCTCCCATCCATACATGACCACTGGAAAAACCATAGCTTTGACTAGACAGACCTTTGTTAGCAAAGAAATGTCTCTGCTTTTTACTATGCTGTCTAGGTTGATTATAGCTTTTCTTCCAAGGAGCAAACATCTTTTAATTTCATGGCTGCAGTTACCATCTGCAGTGATTTTGGAGCCCCCCGCAAATAAAGTCTCTCACTGTTTCCATTGTTTCCCCATCTATTTGCCATGAAGTGATGGGACCGGATGCCATGATCTTAGTTTTTTGGATGTTGAGTTTTAAGCCAACTTTTTCACTCTCCTCTTTCACTTTCATCGAGTGGTTCTTTAGTTCTTCTTTGCTTTCTGCCATAAGGGTGGTGTCCACACGTTAAGAAAGTTAAAATGAAAAATAACAACTATACCACGTGCAAGCAAAGATATGGAGCGAATGGAAGTCATACGCACTGCTGATGGGAGTGCAAAACGGGACAGCCATTTTGGAAAAGAACTTGGCTGAATGAACGAACTATAAATAGTAACTGGGTGAAATATAGTAAGATAAAAGAATAAGGAATGGAAAGAAGAAAGGAAATCATCATCATTATTAGCAGATGTCATGTAGAAAATGTAAAATAACCCTAATAAGAGAATTTAACAAGTTTGTTAGATAAAAGGTCAGTAGTGAAAATTTAATTGTATTTTTATGTATCAGCAACAATAAAAGGAGAAAATGAAAATTCGGCAGTAACATCATTTACAACATCATCCAAAACTTCAAGTAACAATAAATCTTGTGAAATACATGTAAAACTTTTACAATGAAAATGCTAAAATACCTTTGCAAAAAGTCGAGAGACTAAAACCCGTGTATATATCTATTGATCTATGGACAAACTGTGGAGGCACAAAAAGATTCCAGGTAAAATTCCCCTATAATATTTTTGTGGAAATTAGCAGCTGATTATAAAACTTGTTTGAAAGGCAAATGATTAAAAACATACAGAGAGCTTTGAAGATTAAAACCCAAGTTGGAGATTGTAGGATATCAACATGTGTTATAAAGTTGCAGTCATCAAACCAGTGCTGAAAGGATCGACAACTAGATTATAAAGTGCCCAGAAGCGGATGAACATGTGTATGTACATTCAACTTAGGAAAAAAATAAAGGGCACCGCAGATCACTGGGGAAGGAGCAGGCATTTCAGACAAATGATGCTGGAGAAAATACATCCTCATCCATATTTTTCCCAGTGGAAAACATTTGTATTTTGACCCTATTTTATAGCATTATAAAAGTCACTTTGTGAATGGCAAATCAATACAGCTTTTAAGATATAAAATGAGAAAATAGCTTCATAAATCCGGGGCAAGTGAGACTTCTTAAGCACAGAAATCTCTAAACATAAAGTAAAAGATTGATGAATTGGTCTTCAATAAGATTAAGAACTTCTCTTCAGTAAAAGACACCTTAGAGAGGGTGTCTAAGGTCACGAGCAGCAAACTATGTGTGTGTATAGGAAACTAACTAAAGACTGGATTCTCAAAGGTTCAAAGAACCTTTTCACATCAGTAGGAGAAAATCAATTTACTTAATAATAAACAAGGGCGAAGCCACGAGCAGGAAACTCAAGTTGAGTTCTATGTCCAAAATGGTCGATAACATATGAAAAGACGCTCAATCCTGTAAGTCATCTGGGATGTGAAAAATTAATATCATGTAGGACACACACACACACTTGCCAGAATGTCCCAAATGCAAAAACCACAACAGGAAATGTTGGTGAGAATTTGGAGCAACTAGAACTCTTAGACACTGATAACGGGGACGTCAATGGAGACAATCGATTTGGAAAATTGTTTGGCTATGCTGGCTAAGGCTGTAAACATACATATATACGACTTAGTGGTCCTATCCTATGCACATACTCAATAGAAAAGCACCAGAAACACACACAAAGGTATTATCAACAGCACTGTTTGTAACAGACCCAAACTGAACCCAGTCCAATGTTTGTGAGTCAGTGGATAAATAGGTTTTCACATATTCCTACAATGAATTACGATTAAAAACGGAAAAGTAGACATAATAGTGTGATAAGCAACCTCAAAATCTCAGTTAATCTGGAGCTTAAAATGCTAGAAAGGAAAAATTTCGTTATGGTAACAGAGTCACAATAGTGGAGACCTCTGGGGAGAGAGAGGGTCCTGAGATGAGAAAGGGGGGGTGACAGGTATTTCTGTGATGTTTCTCACCTGAGTGACGGCTCTTTGAGTGTGCTCACCTGGAAAGAGTCCACCAAGCTGTACATTTATGAGTTTTCCACTTCAGTGCATGCATGTGACCCTTCAATCAAAATAAAAGTTTTTTGAAAAATGAGGCCCTCTTAAAGGAATGCCTCAAAGACGTACTTAGGAAGGAGAAAACTTTGCCCTGGAAGAAAAGTCTAAGATGCAAGATGAAAACATTAACAAAGCAAATCGTGAACAGACATTACAGTAAAATCATATCTGCTCCACAGAACTCGAAAATGAGATAGACCTAAACAAAAATAAGACTATATCCGCAAGCTGATACTTGGAATCCAGTCATTCTAAGATCTTTGTTCAGGAACATGATAAAGATGGTAATTAA
>NW_011476109.1:39385-40969 GCF_000754665.1 Bison bison bison | reverse complement strand
CTAGCCTCTGAGGTCCAGGGTGCTCAGGTTACTGGTCCACAATCCTAGCAGGAATTGAGGCCGCCTACAGAGAACTGCATGTGCTTCACAATTAAGAGGCCTTGAGGACCAAGGAAAAGAGAATTCCAGTGGCTTACCCTATGGAAACAAATCCTCTAATCCCCTGGGAAGTTGCAAGGCAGAGGGGCACAGCCCAGGGGGAAAGTGACTGCTGGGGGCTACATTTTGTCAAGGTAGATTAAAGCATCCATGAAGATATTCTGCAAGAAAAGTCAAAGCAGGGAATCACACAAAAGTGGCCGAGTTGCCTTTGCTGCTGAAAATTTTAGAAGGCCTTTGAACACTTAAGAAATCATATTTGCTGTACATATGTGAAGAGTTGAGTCAAGAGACCTCAAATGCTCAAATGTATTCCTGGCATGCACAACCTTAAATTAGAGGGGCTAAATAAAGCTGTGGCCTGCCCTTTCTGAAAGTTTGCCAACCACTGATATAGATCATGTGGGACATGGGGCCTCATCTGGGCTGCTCTTAGGACAGACACTGGAACTTGCTTTCTGGCTGAAATGTCTGACATCAGCCCTAATGTTTAGTCATGTATCCTTTTCCCCAAGACATCAAGTACCGGGCTCAGGGCCTCAGGGAGGGTAGGTTTAGTCCGCAGAGAGCTAAAGGGCTCCTTGTGAAGAGAATGGATAATTCCTGGCCCCAAGCAGCCTGCCCCAAGTTGTCTCTGCAGAGACCCATCATATTCATGGTTTCTAGAGATGCCCTTTGACTTCTGAGCAACATGTGCAGCTTTCTTTTGGTTTGGCATCAGCAAACACTCCAGACCTCCCAGGCAGCTCCGAGTCATGGTCCACATCACCTTGTTTGGAAACATCACCATCTGGTGGATTTCACTGTATCTGCTCTCAAAGACTGGGCTGTGTTTTGTCAATTGAGGGCATCCAGGACATGCTGGATATTCCAGCTGTACACTGGCTCTGAGGCTGGTATTTAAGGAAGCCAGAGTTGAGGGGCAAGTAAGGAAGACTGTTGTATGCTTCATGCTTCTAAGCTGAAATCTTGGCGCACAGTCAGCGCTCTCTCTACAACTTGATTGGCTTTTCTCAGCAGCACAATGGGCCCCCCATGGCCCTGCTCTTAAAGAGTTTCATCGAAGCTCCTTGAACCTGGATTGTCTTCGCAGAGATCACAGGAAATTTCCCAGGAGTGGAAAGGACCCAATAAATGGCTGTTCTTTCCTTCATAGCTGATTGAAATTTAATCCCTGGAATCTGAAAGGAGGCAAGACTGCTTTGCTTCAAATGCAGGCCCTTCCTGGCATGGTCAAACCCAAGGACCTCAGGTCAGATGACGCCCTGGGAAGCTCAGCCTAGACACGTGCTGTGGGATCCACATCGCTTTTCCTGTTTCCTAGCCAAAAAGCATTAGTGAAGTCTCTTGAACACAGTCTTTCATTAGTGTGAGGGTAGGGAGCAGAAACACAAACATATAGGGTCCTAAAAGATAGTATCTGCTCAAGTAGAAAAATGTCTGGGCTTTGGAGAATTAGATTCAAATCCCAGCTCTTCCACATGC
>NW_011476109.1:34583-37633 GCF_000754665.1 Bison bison bison | reverse complement strand
GAAGTCATGAATATGTGACCTGAGTTAAAATTCCAGCCCTGGTATTTGCTGATACGTATTTCTTCTAGGCATCCATATTTCCTTATCTACAATATGGGGATGATAATAAGAATTCCGACTTCTGGAGGCTGTTTTGAAGATAAAATGTGATAATGCATCCAGACCTTCTGAAGATGGTCAGAGTTCTATATACAGTCATTGTAGTTATTAGTATCTTGGGATTAACACACCTGGAAGGAAGGAATGGGCTAGAAAGAGTGGTAATTTCTTCAACCCTAAATATGAGCAGAGACTTAACTTTAGAGAGGTGATTCTGCAAAGAGTCAGTCTTACGTACACCTCATTCTTGAAAAGGAAAGCAGAAATATGTCATGGGAGGGCCCTTTGCCTAGCAAAAAGTAGCTGTTTTCACTTTCTTGAGTTATCTTGACAACAACCTGTGAGGTAAGCAACCAGAATGTCTTAGGCTGGTACCCCACAAGCAGACAAGCAAATAAAGCTTCATGTGTATGTGGTTTATCAAGTACTTGCTTCTGGAAGGACTGGAAAAAGTAGGGCAAGTGGGATACAAAAAGAAAAGGAAAAAAAAGGTGGGGGGAGCGCAATTTCGAGGTAAGTCCCAATTTTAGCTTTATTCTTCAGGGAAGCTCTGACACATAAATTATACACCAAAGCTGAACTTTTACACTTCTGCATCAGCCGTTGGCTAAGGGCTGCCCTGGAGAGATTTAAATCTCCCCAGATTTTCTGATTATTCTGCATTTTTAGGAAAAATGGCTCCAGTCTCCCAAGTACAGTCTTCTTAAAAACATTTGCAAGTGCTGGCATTTAAAAGCAAAATACATAGACGGTGGGAAGATGGGTACACAAAAATAGTAAAAAGGTATCTGAGGGGATCTGGGCAAAGCACTGACACAACACACTCCTGAATTATCAATGGGTCAAAGGAGGAAATCAAAAGGAAAATTTAAAAATATCTTAAAAACAAACAAAAATGAAAACATTACATACCAAAACTTATAGGATGCTGCAAAAACACTTAAAAGAGGAAAGTTTTAGCAATAGATACTTACATTAAGAAAAAAAATCTCAAAAAACTTAACCTTACATCTCAAGGAACAAGAAAAAAAAAAGAATTAACTAAGGCCAAATTAAGTAGAAGAAAGGAAATAAAGATCAGAGCAGAAATAAATGAAATAGAGATTTTAAAAAATTGAAAAGATCAATGAAACTAAAAGTTGTGCTTTTTAAAAGACAACAAAAACTGACAAACCATAGCTAGACTTGATTTTAAAAGAGAGAAGACTCAAAAAAAAAAACAACCCAGAAATGAAGAAGAGACATCACAACTGATATCATACAAATAAAGAAGATCATTAGAGATTACTATGTGCCCACCAACAGAAGAATATACAAAGAATATATACAATGGGATATTGTGTATATATAGTGTATGCATATATATATGTATATGCTGCAATGCTAAATGTAGATGTTAAAAATATTATGCTTAGTGAAATAAATCAAAGATAAATACTGTATTAGATCACTTATATGTGAAATCTAAAAAACAGAAACAGACTCAGAGGTATAGAGGACAAGCTTATGTTTACCCAAGGGGTAGAGGAACAAATTAGGGGTAAGGGGTTAACAGATACAAACTACTATGAATAAAATAGACACAAGGATATGTTGTAGAGCACAGGGAATTTTAGTCATTTGTCTTGTAACAACTTGTAATATAATCTGCAAAAACACTGAATTACTTTGCATGTGATTGTTCAATTTGAAGAAACCGAAGCGGACACAAAAGGAAATCTATCTTCATGCATTAAAAGAATTAATACTGTCAAATGTCCATACTACTGAAAGCCATCTATAGATTCAGTGCAATTCCTATTCAAATTCCAATGGCATTTTCCACTGAAATAGAGGAAAAAGTACTAAATTTGTATGGAACTACAAAAGACCCTGAATAACCCAAGTAATCCTGAGAAGAACAAAATGGGAGGCATCACACTTTTTGAATTCAAACTATGTTATTACAAAGCTATAGTAATCAAAATAGTATGGTACTGGCATAAAAATAGAGACAACAAACAGTGGAACAGAATCAAGGACCCAGAAACAACCCCTTGCCTATACAACCAATATTTGACAAGGAAGTCAAGAAAACTCAATGGAGAAAGGATAGTCTCTCAATAACAGTATTGGGAAAATTGCATAATCACATTCAGAAGAATAAAATGGACCCTATCTCAAACCACTCACAAACGTTAACTTGAAATGGATTTAAAAAATTAAACCTAAGACCTAAAACTGTGAAACTTCTAGAAGAAAACATAGGGGGAAAGCCCCCTCGACAGTGGTCTTGACAATGATTTGGGGGGATGTGACACTGAAATCACAAGCAAGAAAAGCGAAAGTAAACTAGTGCACAGCAGAAGATATAATTAACAAAACGAAAAGGCAACCTATGGAATGGAAGAAAATATTTGCAAATTATATATCTGATAAGGAGTTAATATCCAATGTTTATAAGGAACTCAGTAGCAAAAACAACACACAAAACATTTGAATAGAAAATGAACAGAGGAACTGAGTAGGCATATCTCCGAAGAAGACACAGAAATGGTCAACAGGTTCATGAAAAGATGCTCAATGTCACTAGTCACCAGGGAAATGCAAATCACAAGCACAGTGAGATGTTACCTCACACCTGTTAGAATGGCTATTATAGAAAAGACAAGAGAGAAAACTTTGCAAGGATATGGAGAAAGGGGAGCCCTGGTGCACTACTGGTGGAAATGTAAATTGGCGCAGCCACTATGGCAAACAGTGTGATGATTCTTCAACAACTTAAAAAGAGAGTTACCATAAGAGCCAGTAATCTCACTTCTGGGTACATATCCAAAAGAAATGAAATCAAGACTTCAAAGAGATACTGCACTCCCGTGTTAACTGCAGTATTGTTCACAATAACCAAGATACAGAAACAACCGTACTGTCAGTCTACAGATGAATGGATAAAGAAGGTGAGGCACATATAC
>NW_011476109.1:33258-34483 GCF_000754665.1 Bison bison bison | reverse complement strand
GGAATATTACTGAGCCATGAGAAAGAAGGAAATCCTGCCATTGGCAACAACATGGATGGACCTTGAGGGCATTGTGCTATGTGAGATAAATCAGAGAAAGACAAATAGTGTATAATATTATTTATATGTAGTATCTATAAAAGCCAAACTCACAGAAACAGAGTAGAAAGGTGGTTGTAAGTGGCTGGGTGGGGAGGAGATGGAGGTTAAAGGTTGCAAACTTTCACTTACAAGATAAATCCTGGGGATCTACAGCATGGTGACTATAGTTAACAATACTGTATTATATGATTGAAAGTTTCTAAAAGAGTAGATCTTAAAAGTTTTCATCACAAAAAAAACTGGTAATCATGTGAGGTAATGGAGGTGTTAACTAATCCTATTGAGGTAAACATTTCACAATGTAGAAGTGTATCAAATCAAGTGTACACATTAGACTTACATAATGTTATATGTCAATTTTATCTCAATAAAGCTGGGAAAAAATAAGGAAATTTTGAAAAAGAACAGTCTTTCAGTTCAGTTCAGTTCAGTCGCTCAGTCATGTCCAACTCTTTGCGACCCCATGCCCCAAAGAAATAAGATACTAATGGTAAAGTGCCAGGAACTGAGGCCAGAATTTTGGTCAGAATTCTAAACTCTTATCCTTAAAGTCATATCACAGATCACTCATAATCTTAGGAAGAAACAATGATGTGCTTTTTATTTTTGATTTAGGTTTCTTTTTAAATGGTAATGGTAAAAGCTATCTAGTATACTCTTTCCATCTTAGCTCACCAACCCTGGACTCCATCCCCCAATTTCCTTTTGCTCCTATTCTGGCCTCCCTCTCAGCTCTCCCTCTCCACCTCTCCATGTGTGGAGGGACTAAAGTGAAAACAGACTAGCCAGGATAATTTTTCCAAGGGTGAGCTCAACTTTGGATTTTTACTTTAAAGTAGAATATGAAAATTTCCTTTAGGACAGTTTCCTGTTTTGAATCACAGTCAATTAGTAACATTTTGCCAGTAATAACTGAAGGAATAAAGTCTAGGTGGAAAAAGAGAGGAAAAGAGAGAGCTCATTCTTGATTTACCATTTTAAACTTCAACAAAAAGTGAATAATTTATATTTATGTCCTTAATATTAATTCAGCAAACATTTATTCTGTGCCTACTATGTGGTAGGTGCTGAATTATATGATTTCACATATCTAGATCTTTTCTTTCTCACAACAACTCTATGA
>NW_011476109.1:30617-33158 GCF_000754665.1 Bison bison bison | reverse complement strand
GTCCATCACCAACTCCAGAAGCTTGCTCAAACTCAGGTCTGTTGAGTCGGTGATTCCATCCAACCATCTTATCCTCTGTTGACCCCTTCTCCTCCTGAGCTAGTGCTTTTCCCACCAGCTTCACAGCTGACTCTCCACTTGGACTTGTTGTGGAGACTGCTGTGAGCAATCAAAATATTATCAAAGCTATGCACTCTTGTCCATCAGATGACAGCATTTCATTTCATTGGTCTAATTTTACCAGCCTGTTTAGTGACATAGAATAAGTTGGTTCAGTATAGACAAAGGGTGATGTTTGGGGATTTTTGCCCAATCAGGTTTAAATGTACTTTAGACAATATCTCCTTCAAAAGCCAGAGTTTCACTTAATGGGGAAACCCTGGAAGCATTCCCACTAATGTCAGGAGAAAAAAAAAAAGGATGCCCACTTTTGGCACCATTATTTAATGTTTCATTGGATGCCATCCAAATAGACAAAAGAAAGAAATTAATGTTATATGAATTAAAAATGAAGAAAGAAGACAATTTCTATTCACAAATAATATAATTGTCTTATACTTGAAAATCCAAGAATAAAATGTACTACAAACATTTAAGAGAGTTCAGTATGCTAGCAAGATAAAAAGCTAATATATAAAAATACCTTCATATATACAAAAAGCATCAGAATATACAATGGAAGAGAAAATCTCCATTTTTAAAAAAGCAACCAAAAAGTTTAAATACCTAGAAGTGAATATATAAGAAATACACAAAGCCTATATGAGAAATACTTTCACTTTGATGTTCATTACTTAAACCCATTCATCAATCTTAGTATCACTAAAAACAACCATCATATGCCTCCTGATGTGATGCAATATAAGTATGCAGAATCAACTACGAAGAATTCTTAGCAAAAAAGTAGAATGTGGATCTTATCAAGCATTCATAGCTATCTTTCACTTATAAGAAATATGAGTGGAATAACAAACTAGGTGACAGCATGGTGGAGCAAGCAGACAAATACAGAACATGGAACATTTCACAGGACGAGTGACCAAGTTTCTTCAACGAATCTAAGGTGTAAAACAGAGGAAGGACATTGCTATTGATTAAAAGAGAATTAATAGGTATAACAACCAAATGCAATATGTGGAACTTCTTTGGATGCTGATTCAAACCAACTAACTGTAAAAAAAAACTTTCTGAAATAATTGGGAAAATTGAGTATGGACTGGGTATTATGCGATAATAAGACTATGTTTGATAATTTTGTTAGTTGTGGTGATAGCCTTTTATGAGAAATTTTCCATATTTTAAGTGGTAAATACCAGACATTAAGGGAGTGGAATAATATGATATTTGCTTTAAAATAGTTCATGAAAGAAAGAGGCAAGGGGAGAGAGAGAGCACGTAAAATCTTAATAGTATTTGTATCAATTTGCTGATAAATTTGTATCAATTTTGCCATAACAAAATACCATACTAGGTGGTGTAAACAGAAATTTCTCACCATTCTGGGGGCTGAAAATCCAGGATCAAGGCATTGGCAGGTTTGGCTTCTACTGAGGCCTCTGTCCTTGGCTTGCAGATGGCTGCCCTCTCGCTGTGTCCTCACCTGAATTTTCCTGTGTGTGTGTGTGTATCCCTGGTCTCTCTCCTGTGTATAAAAATTTTCTTTTCATATAAGACCAGTCAGATTGGATTAGAGCCCATTCTAAAGGCCTCATTTGAACTTTCTTCTTTAAAGGCCCTATCCCCAAATACAGCCTCATTCTGAGGTACTGAGGGTTAGGACTTCAATGTATGAGTTCAGGGGATGAAACAATTCCTCTCATAACAGTTGTTAATCTGGATGATAAATGTATGGGAGTTTATTGTACTAAACTCCTTGGTTTTATGTATATTTTAAAATTTATATTAAATGCAACATTCTAGAAAAGAAGGATATAAAAGTAGACCTGAACAAATAGACATACACACCCCATGGATAAGAAGACTCACCATCAGAAAGATAAAATTTTTCACAAATAAATAACTTTAACACATCTCTATAAATAAACCTGATTCTTTTCCTGAAACTGAACAAGCTTATATACAAAAATAAGTAAGTAAGAATAGCAGGGAAAACTCTGTAAATATAGAGCAATATGGTGTAGAGAAGCCTTGTTGGATATTAAAACATAGTCTAGAGCCTCAAAAAATTAAATGATGTGAAATTAGTACATGGAAGTAAACAAAAATCCAAAAACAGACCCAAATGCATATAGCAAATTATTAATATATGATAAAGGTATCTTCTCAAATCAATGAGGGTAAAAATGAAATGTCTAATCAATAACATTAGGACGACTGAGTAGCTATTTGCAAAATGATTAAATATGATCCATACTTCATACCATATATCAAGATAAAATCTAAATAGATCAAAGATTTAAGTTTAAAAACTGAAACTATTAAAATACTAACAGTAAACCTTGAAGTGAATCAGGCCTTTCTAATTATGACAAACCAGAGGCCATTTAGAAACTGATTCACATATTTCACTTCACTTCATAC
>NW_011476109.1:28693-30517 GCF_000754665.1 Bison bison bison | reverse complement strand
ATTCTCATAGTAAACAACAGCACACATGCACCCCACAAGCAAAGATAAAGGATAAGTGGGGAAAATATTTGTATTTCATATCACAAAGGGCAAATTTGGATCCTAAAGAATACCAAGTGACCCTGAAACCTCTGAAAAGTTGCTCAATTTTTCTCATAATACAAAAAATTCAAATTGAAAACTACAGTAAGATTCTTTTTCTCGCTTATCAACCTGGCAAAGGTAAAAAAGTTTGACACCACATTCTATTGGTGAGTCTGGGGAAAATGGAAACTCTCATACATTGGTGGTGGGACTGCAAATTGATACAACCCTTGAATTAAGTTGGTAGTTCTGCCATAACAAAGTACTAGACACTGGCTGGCTTATAAGAACAGAAATTGATTTGAATTAATTTTTCTCACAATTCTGGAGGCTACACATCTGAGATCCAAGTGCTAGAAGGGTTGGTTCCTTCTGAGCCTTCTCTCCTAGTCTGGTAAGCGGCCATCTTCTTATCCCTGTGTCTTCACGTTGTCTGCCCTCTGTACGTATCTGGGTCCTAATGCCCTCTACTTACAAGGACACTAGTCGTGTTGGATTAGAGCCACTCTAATGACCTCATTTCAACTTAATCACCTCTTTATAAACCCTATTTGCAAATACAGTCACATTCTGAGTAACTGGGGGTTAGGAATTAAACACTTGAATTTGCAGGGACACAAATCAAATCATAGCAACCATTATGGCAAGAAACAGAAGTAGCTATAAAGATTACCAATATATTACCTTTCTCCAGCAATTCCACTTCTGGAAATTTATCCTACAGATACAAATGACATAAAGCGGCATACATATGAGATTATTCATTTCAAACTTGTTTATTTATAATAGCAAAAAGTTTGAAATGACCCATGTCCACCAATAGGTGACTGAGTAAACTATGTTTCATCTACACTGTGCAAAATTATACAGCTGTAAAAAAAAATCAGGAAGCTCTCCTGATTTTAGCTGATGCACAGCTAAGGAGAAATCAACAATGATATATGAAGTAAGAAAAGGAAGGCACAAAACAATAGCATGCTACCCACGTATGAGAAATACATTTGTATTTACTTGTACAGATTTGCGTAAAACACTGAAGGCAAAACGACAACAACAACAAACTAATACAATTGGTTATTGATAGGGACGTCATGGGTACTCAGAATAGAAGGGACAGAAGTGGAAGTGAGTTTTTCCATACATTCCTTTTTATATAGTTTCCATTTCTAAATCACATAAATTCAAAAGTTACAATTGTTATATATAAAGTTTTCTAGTTCAGCCATGAAATTTCTGGTACAATATGAGACTAACTCTAATTAATCTTTCCACTTTTAAGAATACCTACTTTCAGTTTATCAAAGCTACATCTAGAGTTTTCAAATCGTGCTCTTGTAAAATACAGAAAATATCCAGGGGTTGCAAAGGCTTTCTTTTTATTTTTCTTTGAAGAAAGGAAGCGAGTTTAAGAGGGCTAGAGCGAGTCCAGTTGGATTTGACGTTGACCGAAGAGGAGATCGCCCAGATGCTATTGATCACCAGCACTCAGCAGCACACACGCCCTTTGGTGTGCATCACTTCAAGCAAGCAGAAGTGTGCCCTGCTGAGAGTGGGGGTGCCGGGGTGGGGGTGGGGGGACCTGAGCGCACTGCCTCCAGCTGAGAGTGAAATTCCTTGAGAAAGCCCCCTTCCTGTCATAGCACCCACAGCGCTCTGAGCCTGCTTGCAGCCCAACGGCCTCTCCGAGAATGCTACATTTAAAAGTGCAGTTTTTGGATGATTCCCAGAAGATTTTTGTGG
>NW_011476109.1:27680-28593 GCF_000754665.1 Bison bison bison | reverse complement strand
GGTTGATGTAAGTGGAAATCACATTGCTATTATTCCTTTATTATTCATTCAATACTGGTCATTTGTGGACAGCCCATTAGCTGGCAATATTATGTCTTCTTTAGGACCGAATGACGGAGGACTGTGGTTTTTAGCTTTGGAAAAAAGAAATCTGTTTTTAATATCACAATGTAGCTCATGCTTTCCCATTAACCTTTCTTCTAGAACAGGTTCTCTTTTCTCAAGGAATAACAAAAGCAAGTCTTAAAGATATGTTAAATATTTGTAAAAATAAAAATAAAGCAGCAATAACTTAGTTGTCCTACCCCAAAAGGTGTTATTGCTCACTGAAATAATTTGTCTGTGAGTCTCACCCCATGAATATTTGTGGGGAGAAAGCTGTGGTTCTGAGGGAAAGGAGAAGGGGAAAGCTACCCTCCTTTTCTGAAGAAAACCTGTGGGGTTTCAGGGGGTGGGGAGTGGGGGTAGAATTATGCAGTTATAATGAGAACTTCAGGAAGTAATGACAAGTATAAAAGAGAAAGATAGGATAAGAGACTATTTAGTTTGATTTAGTACTTAAAGTTCAGGGTTCTTCATATAATTCCTAGCTACATGATGATTGCGTACAATTATACCTCATCTCTTCAAGGAAGAACAAATGCACTAAGCACATCATTTGGGGCTCATCTTCCAGTATCTTAAGAGACGTACATTTTGGTGTCAGAATTTATGTATGAGCATTTGGAAATGTTCTACAATTTTATTGGAATCAAAGCCGCTATTTGCTCTGATATTTACATTAGCTACTAACAAGGAACAAATAGTTCATTTTCTTTGAAATTCCTACAAAATGCTGGCTGTTTTCTTTTATACATTACGTGACAACTGCTGTTGGGTGTGGGGGTAACCCATTTTTCAAATAAGTATTTCA
>NW_011476109.1:22779-27580 GCF_000754665.1 Bison bison bison | reverse complement strand
GCTTTGTGGGTGATGGTTGCATGGTTTCAGCTGCTGTTTGGCTGTCTCTTCCTTTCACTTTTATTTGCAAAAGGCATTTCTAGGTCCATGGACCTGAATGATTTGTTTTTGTAGCAAATAGCTTCCATTAGAGGTATGAGGCATTTCCTATTCTTTCTTGGAACTATATTTAAGGGGTGGAAAATGTCTTTTGAGTAGTTTATCCATTTACAGGCTGGTGGTGTATGCTCGCAGTGCTCTGGTACCTGAATTAGTGAGCTGGGGATTCAAAAGACACTGCTTTAGGCTAAGTTTTTAATAGATACTTCAAGTGACTCAAAGAGAAATCTTTGACAAAAAGTGACAGAAGGGCTTTCTGAATGTACAGTTCAAATACAGATCCAATTAAATGGGGGTGAGGGGTGGGAAGCCCAGTATTATAGCATCACAAAATTCACCTTCTGAGGAGCTGGTTCTAGCAACTGGAAGCCAGCATGATTTGGCTTGAAGTCAGATTGTCTCTTTCCAGCTGCAACACATTGTGTTCCTTGGGAAGATAATGGGAGAGATTTGATACCCAGCAATTCGGGTGTCACAGCATCTGATCCCTTTTGCTCTGTGGAGCGCTGCTCTGTAAGTAGCAATCGTGCCGTTACCGAGAGTGGCGGTAGCACTAACGGCAGTCCCTTGGGCAGCTTTGTCTTGAGGAAAATGGAGCCTTCAGTTAGCATCCAGCCATCCAACAGGATTTCTCTCCTTAACAATAGTAGACTGATAATGAAATTGATGATGATGATGATGATGATGGTAGCAGTAGTAGTGGGTCCTCAATGAATACCACTTTCAAATTTAAAGAGCAATTTCACATCCATTAGTTAATTTGATCCTCCATTCCACCCTGTGAGTGAAAGTAGTCAAAAGATGAATCTTTTCCAATTTTGCAAATTAAGAGAGAGGGGCTCAGGGAGCTTAAGTGACTTGGGCAGAATTAGCACGGAAATGCAGAGCTGGGACTTTTGACTCAAGACTCTTCCTATGACCCCATGTACAGTTGTATCTGAAGACTCATCTGTCAGTAGCTCTCTGTTGTTGTTGTTTAGTCATGCCTGACTCTTTGCGACCCCCAGACTGTATCCCACTAGGCTCCTCTGTCCATGGGGTTTCCTGGGCGAGAATCCTGGAGCAGGTTGCCATTTCCTACTCCAGGGGATCTTTCTGACCCACGGATCGAATCTGCATCTCCTGTGGGTTCTTTACCACTGAGCCACCTAGGAAGTCCAAGTTGTTCTCAAGTCCTGTAATATTGCCATTTCATGTTAGTTTCCATGGCCCTCAAAAGGCATAGAATTTGGCATACAATGAGCCTTTGATGATTGTTATGAACCAACTGGTAGATACTTATTTCTTTGCCCATCGATGAGGAACTACATGAGAAAACGATTCCTAGAGCTCAAGGAGACCATGGCATGAATCTTTTAATTGATTCAAAAGTTCACAAAGCAACCTAAACCTGTTATCTTTTATGAGTATCCTAGGATGAAAAAATGCTTGGAACCATAGTGACGAGAACCATTAGCAGGTAAGGAGAGCCACATGGAGGGGCTTTTGATACAAAAATTGACTGAAGTCTCATGAGGCATGGGTCAGTCCCAGGGACAATTTTTCTTCAAGATAAAATTTAAGAAAATAATTGGCTGCATGGGGGGAAAATGATGGCATCTTGGGCATTACATATAAAGCACACATGATCAGATAGAATAAGGTCACCTGGATTAGACTAACTGACATCCAGAAGCCTTTATTCCACTCCGAGTAGCATCATCTATATGAGTTTACTGGTGTCTAGGATCTGGCTCTGAACTATAGCCTCAGAAGCCTGATTTGTCAGCACTCCACAAGATCCGAAGTCAGACAATGATATTTTAAAATCAGGAAGCCAGTGTTACCATTTATGGTAGGATTGGGAACGCTAATCCTCTCATCGATTACATAAGATGCGGAAGGACAGAAGAGTCAGATTTAAAGGAACTGGATTTATGATCTAGTTTGATGGCTTGATAATGAATCCATCTCCACAAAGGCCCTGTCATTGACACCTTTTAGTCACTTATTCATTCGTTTAGTCATTTCATTAACAAATTATTGTTGAGGTTCTAGTATGTTCCAGGCCCTGTTCTGGGCACAGTGAACTCTACAATATGAGCAAGGGAACACTCTCGCCTGGGCAGTGCTGGCTGGGAGCCACCAACCTTAGCTTCACTGATTCCTCCTCCTTTCATTGCGTGGTTGACAAACTCCTTTTGTGATTGACCTGTTTTTAATTTGCTAATGTAATTTGCTAATCTAATCAATTAGATTACTGGGAAGAGTGTCTGGTCCCTGAAATGTCCTGGTTTTTTTAATTTTCTTTGCATATGTGTAATCTGAGACACTGGGTGTTGATATTTATAGATGAACACTGTGAGAGTATTAGTCAACCTTTTCCTTTCTGAATTTCCAAGAGTGTTTAGGGGATGCAGGATAGATATGGGATTCCAGAATTGCTGGGATGTGCCTATTAAAGTTTAATCCAATGAAGAAAATGTATTTAGTAAAAACCTCATTTTACTTTTCTAGTCAATGTATTTGATAAAACTGATTATTGTTAAACAGCAACAGCATCTCTAGTCCAGAATGATGATGGGAGCGGGTAAACAGGAGGATAAACAGAATAAGGTAATGATTTTAGAAATAATTGAAGATTTTAGTATAAATTCAGTTTGCCTCTTCAACATGGGGACTGGGACTTTTCTGGATAGAAAAAGGGAGGATAAGACCAAAGCTAAGGCTTTTGAGCTCTCAGAAAGAATAGAGAAGGTCAGGTTTCTAGCTTGACTAGGAACCCTCCTAATACTCACACATACCAGTAGCAGTAATGAGTGTCCTCAGAGAGTGACCTCATTTTAAGCCTGAACTGTTTGCTTATATGAGGTTTAGATAGAGAGTTTTCAAAACAATAATCCAGTCACCATAGTTGACACAGTTCTGTCTGATATGCCCCCTGCTTGCTGCAGTTCTCTCTTTGTAAAAGCATAGTGAAGGGGAAGAACAGCTGTTGTTTGTGAATTTCCAAAAGTACATTTTATTTTGATGATTTCTGGAAGCTGAAGTCAAAATAAGACATTTGAAACATCTCAAGTCTTACATTTACCTGATTGTTAAGTGACTGTACTGGCCAGCACAGTGGGTACCTAGGGGCTTACTCAGTGAGAGAATACAGTGAGTCAGCTTACTCCATTCCGTTGGGAGCCCATCATAAAGGCCACCAGGCCTCATTTTCTGAAAGACGCAGAGGGGAAGCGTTGCCAGGACTGAGCACTATTCAAGTTAAATAAGCAAGCCAAGAATCGCCTACTGATTTGTTCTTATTGGTAGTGGTATTTAAGCTTGAGATATTTGTCCAGGAGCTGTTTTTTTCAATTTGTAATGATGGGGGATCTTTTGTAGTTTTGTCAATAACAAACTAGATACCCCTCCCCTTCATAAAGCAAAGCTCGTCTAACACGAATGGAATGGAATTGCTCTAGTGTAGTAAAATGTACCTGGATTTGGGGTTAGAGAAACTGCCCCATTTTAGATGTGTGATCTCGGGACAGTCACTTAACCCCTTATCTCCCAGAGTTGTTGTAAGGAGTGATATAAATGATATATATCTGGAGTCTGATATAGCAAGGCAAATTTTGACTCTGCTGCTTACAAGCTGTGTGAACTTGGGCAAGTCACTTAGCATCTCAGACTTAGTTCTGTCAACTCTAAAAACTTGGACTTGGGGTATCAGGAAAAACTTTCCAAAGAATATACCATTTAAGTTGCTGAGTAGGAACTAAGGAGGTGAAGAGTGTGAGCTAGGGTGAAGGGGGTTGTATGGTGTTTACACAAAAGAAAGATTAAAGACCAATGTGCAAAAGAGAACATGGCCCTTTCATAGAAAAAAAAAAAAAAAAGGTCACTGTGAGCAAAGAATGGAGTGGGGACAGAGAGATGGGGAGTAGCTTGAATTCAAGTTGAAGCAGAGGTAGTCAGCAGCTAGATCATTTGTATCAAGTTTTATATATATATATATATGAAGTTTGAGCTTTATCTTGAAGATGATAGAGAATCAGTAAAGAGTTTAAGAAACTCAAAATGGGGCTATTAGCATCTGATAACTCATTAATTTGTGCATTCCCTTGCTCATCTAATATTTAATGAAAAATGTTCTAAGTGTTGGAGATGCCAGGTAGAATTGTAATAATAATTTCAAGTTCAGTGGCTCCAATTTCAGATAGCCAACCTCTGTCCTAAAATATGTGCCCAAACATCAAAATTCCAACCTGATAGGGAATAGTGGAGACAGGAAGGATGGATACAAAAGACATTAATGAAGTAGAATTACTAGAAGCATTTGATGTCAGCCTGGATATAGGAGACGAATTGAGGAGTCTAGATGACATCTAAATTTCTGGCTTAGATAATGGTTTCAATGAGTGGCCCTCATTCACCAAGAAAGAGAACAGAATAAAAGGAGAAAGTTTAGGATGGGCAAGGAGTTTTGGATTAATTCATGGGAATGTGGAAAGAGAAATATATCTGGAGTTGCACAGATCTGAGTTCTAGTCTTGGCTCTAACAGTTGTAAAAAAAGATTATTTTATTGAAGTACAGCTGATTTATAATGTTGTATTAATTTCTGCTGTACAGAAGTGATTCAGTTATATTGGTATATATATATATATGTATGTATGTATCTATGTATGTATACGGAGAAGGCAATGGCACCCCACTCCAGTACCCTTGCCTGGAAA
>NW_011476109.1:20706-22679 GCF_000754665.1 Bison bison bison | reverse complement strand
TTGGAGAAGGAAATGGCAACCCACTCCAGTGTTCTTGCCTGGAGAATCCCAGGGACGAGGGAGCCTGGTGGCTGCCGTCTATGGGGTCGCACAGAGTCGGACAGGACTGAAGCGACTTAGCAGCAGCTGCAGCATGTATGTATACACATATATATTCTTTTTCATTTCTTTTCCATTATGGCTTATTACGGAATATTGATTATAGTTCACTGTGCTATACAGTAGGACTTTGTTATTTATCCATCCTATATATAATAATTTGCATCTGCTAACCCCAAATTCTCAGTCCATCCCTCCCCAACCTGCCCTCCCCCTAAGCAACCCCAAGTGTGTTTTCTATGTCTGTCTGTTTCTGTTTCATAGATACGTTCATTTGTGTCATATTTTAGATTCCGCATATAACTGACATCATATATTTGTCTTTCTCAGTCTGACTTACTTTGCTTAGTATGACGATATCTAGGTCCAGTCACATTGTTACAAATGGTATTATTTCATTCTTTTTTTATGACTGAGTAGTATTCCATTGTGTATATATCACATCTCCTTTATGCATTCATCTGTTGATGAACATTTAGGTTGTTTGCATGTCTTGCCAGCTCTAACGGTTTTAAGATGTGGAACATCAGGTGAGTCACTTCACCCCCCTAAGTCTGTATGCTTATCACCAAAATTGTAATAATCATAGCATGTACCTCATAAATGCATTGTAAAGAATAAAATACCAGAAGTAAGGTTCCTGACACAAGTAATGTGCTCAAAGCATGTTAATTCCTCTCTCCCTTGCTTTCAGACCTCTTCATTTCTATACTTTGCAAACCAATAGAGAACAGTCTTTCATTCTCAACTTGAAGTTTCTTTTGATAAAACTTGATGTTGCAGCCAACCTCCAGGCAAAATAGAACTGTGTTTCCCGTGGTTTGCTCTTCCTCTGTGGCTTCCTGAGGTTATTATCCTGCTTTTCTGAGCAGTTTTCCCTTTTCTTAGTCAGCATCCCCAGGAGATTTGTTCTTCCCCCTTGGAGTCATTAATCCTGTGAGGGTCCATGAAAACTGTCTAAAGTTACCTAAAATAATGGTGGGTTTCCTTTAAGGAAGCAGATGGAAACAGCCAAATCCTTTATCTTTAATGACATTTAATAAACATTTTTTAATTTGATACTTTAAAAAAAATTTTTGAGGTCCACTTTTAAATTAAGGCATAGTTGATTTACAATATTAGTTTCACGTGTACAGCAGTGATTCACAAATTTTATAGATTATACTCCATTTAGAGTTATTATAAAATATTGGCTATATTCCCTGTGCTTTACAATATACCCTTGTTGCTTATTTTAGACACAGAAGTTTGTACCTCTTAATCCCCTACCCCATCTTGCCCCTCATCCTTTCCCTCTCCCCACTGGTAACCACTAGCTTGCTCTCTGTATTGTGAGTCTGTATCTCTTGTGTTATATTCACTAGTTTGCTTTCATTTTTAGATTCCACATAAAAGTGATAGCATATAGTATTAGTTTTTCTCTAACTTATTTCACTAAGAATAATACCTTCCAGGTCTGTCCATGTTGTTGAAAATGGCAAAATTTCATTCTTTTTCTTATACCTGAGTGGTATTCTATTTGTGTGTGTGTGTGTGTGTACACACCACATCTTCTTTATCCATCTGTTGATGGACACTTAGGTTGTTTCCATTTCTTGGGTATTGTAAATAATGCTCCTATGAACATTGGAATGCATATGTCTTTTCAAATTAGCATTTTTTTGTTTTCTTTGGGTGTATACCCAGGAATGGAATTGATGGATCATGGTCTATATTTAGTTATTTGAGAAACCTCAATGGTGTTTTTCATAGTGGTTGCACCAATTTACATTCCCGCCAACAGTGTTCAACTGTTTCCTTTTCTCAGTATCCTTGCCAACATCTGCTATTTCTATTCTTTTTGATTACAGCCATTCTGACAGGTATGAGGTGAT
>NW_011476109.1:20026-20606 GCF_000754665.1 Bison bison bison | reverse complement strand
GATCTGGGTCTTTTCCAATGAGTTGGCTCTTTGCATCAGGTCACCAAAGAATTGGAACTTCAGCTTCAGCATCAGTCCTTCCAATGAACATTCAAGGTTGATTTCCTTTAGGATGGACTGGTTTGATCTCCTCGCAGTCCAGGGGACTCTCAAGAGTCTTCTCCAACACCATAGTTGGAAAGCACCAATTCTTTGGCACCCAGCCTTCTTTCTGGACCAACTCTCACATCCATACACGACTACTGGAAAAGCCATAGCTTTGGCTAGACAGACCTTTGTTAGCAAAGTAGTGTCTCTGCTTTTTAATATGCTGTCTAGGTTTGTCATACCTTTCCTTCTAAGGAGCAAACATCTTTTAATTTCATGGCTGCAGTCACCATCTGTAGTGATTTTATTGGTTTTTTAAATTTTTTTTATTGAATTATAGTTAATTTACAGTGCTGTGTTACTTTCAGGTGTACAACAAACTGATTCAGTTATACACACACATACACACATATATTCTTTTGGCTTCTTTTCCATTATAGATTATTATAAGATATTGAATATCATTTTCTATAAGTAGGTCCTTGTTGTTTAC
>NW_011476109.1:15929-19474 GCF_000754665.1 Bison bison bison | reverse complement strand
TTCTGTTCCATTAATCTGTGTGTCTGGTTTTTGTTTTTTGTTTGTTTGTTTGTTTGTTTTTGCTAGTACCATATTGTTTTGATTACTGTGACTTTGTAGTATAGTCTGAAGCCAGGGGAGCATGATACCTCCAGCTCTGCTCTTCTGACTCAATCTCGTTTTGGCTATTTGGGGTCCTTTGTGTTTCCATACAAAATTTTAAAATTATTTGTTCTAGTACTGTAGACAGAGGTTGCATTGCATCTGTATGTTGCCTTGGATAGTATGGTCATTTTAACAATATTATCTTTTCCAATCCAAGAACATGGTAAATCTTTCCATCCATTTTTGCAGTCAACAGTATTGTTCATCAGTGTCTTATAGTTTTCTAAGGATAGGTCTTTTACCCATAGGTAAGGTTGTTTTGGTGCAGTCATAAATGGGATTGTTTCCTTACTTCTTCTTTCTAATATTTTGTTGTTACTATATATAAATGCAACTTTATGGGTAAAGTTCATTGACAAGTTTTAATAGTTTTTTGGTGGCATCTTTAAGATTTTCTATGTATAGTATCCTGTCATCTGCACACAATGTGTCTTAATGGCCTCTTTGAATTGATCATGTTTGGGGCTCTGCGCTTCCTTGGACATCTGTTTCCTTTCCTGTGTTAGGGAAGTTTGCAGCTATTATATCTTCAAATATGTTCTCTGCCTCTTTCTTTCTCTCTTTTCCTTCTGGAACCCTTATAATGTGAATGTTAGTATACTTGATGTTGTTTTAGAGGTCTCTGAAACTGTCCTCATTTCTTTTCATCTTTTTTCTTTTCATCTTCAATGATTCTCACTACTCTTTCTTCCAGCTCATTGATCCATTGCTCTGTATCATTTAATCTACTATTATTTCCTCACAGTTTATATTTTTATTTCAGTTATTGTATTCTTCATCTCTATTTGGTTGTTCTTAATATTTTCTAATGCTGTTAAAAACTCCTCTAACTTCTTGATGTTCGTCCATTTTTCTCCTGAGTTCTTTGATCATCTTTACAATTACCTTGAACTTTTTCTTGGGTAGATTGTCCATCACCACTTCAATTAGTGCTTCTTCTGGAATTTTGTCTTGTTCCTTCACTTGAGACACGTTCCTCTGTTATCTCAATTTTGCTAACTTGCTCTGTATTTATATGTATCTGATATGTTGGTTATGTTTCCTGATCTTGGAGAAGTGGCCTTTTATAGGAGACATCCTACGCATCCAAGCACTGTGCTCCTATCTAGTCACCAGAGCTATATGCTCTAGGGGCGCCCCCATGTGGCTGCATGCGTCCTTCTGTTGTGACAGGTTGACTCTGATGGATGGTCTTGTGGGTGTGGCTAGGCCTCAGTCTGGTTTGTTGCCAAGCTTTGCCTTGTGTGGAGGCTACTGTTTGCTAGTTGGTGGGGCCGGATCATGACATGGCTGGCTATGGAACCCCTGGGGCCCCAAAGCTAGTGCTGGCTCACTGGAGTCAGGGTCCAGGAGATCCTAGGGCTGGTGCCTGCCCAGCCAGATTCTGGGGCTAGTGCTGGCCCACTGGTAGGCAGAGCTGAGTCCTGGGGTCTAGCTGCAGCATCCAGGAGTCCCAGAGATGGTGTTGGCCTACTGGTAATTGGGGCCTGGGCCCATTTGGTTGTATCGCCACTGCTGGTCTGTTGGTGGGTGGGCTGTGTTGACAGGCTGTGGGGCTATGGTTGTCTGCCTGCTGTTAGTGGGTGCCGCTGGCCCCAAGGCTAGAACAGGCTTGCTCAGGGCTGACGATCCTAGAGTTGGTGCCTGCCCACTGGTGGGTGAAGCTGGGTCTTAGGGTCTCTGGCTCTAGGGCCCAGAGGGTCTCAGGTCTAGTGCCTGTGCACCTGTGTGGGGCTGAGTCCTGGGCTCTCTGGTTGATAGGGCCATATCCAGGGGTGGCTGTGGTCTCAGCTTGCTTGCTGGTGGGTGGGGCTGTGTCCCCGCCCAGCTAGATGCTTGGCCTGAGGCATCCCAGTACTGGTGTCTATAGGTTGGTGGGAGTGGGCAGGGCTGGGTCCTGAGGCTAACAAGCCAGAGGGAGGATTTCAAAAGGGCATTTGCCAGCACCAGTGTCATGTAGTAGGAGGACCTCCCAAAACATGGGTGCTGGTAGTATCTATGTCCCCAGGGTGAGGTCCAGTTGCCTCCTCCCTCTCTGGGAGGCTCTCCAAGATCAGCAGGTGGGTCTGACCCAGGCTCCTTTCACTTTACTGCTTCTGCCCCAGGATTCAGAGCGTGTGAGATTTTGTGTGCACCCTTTAAGAGTGGAGCCTATTTCCCCAAGCCCTGTGGCTCTCCTGAAAGTAAGTTCTGCTGGCCTTCAAAGCCAAATGTTCTGGGCTGGAATGAACCCCAGGGCTGGAGACTCCGAAGTGGGGCTCAGACCCTTGGCTTCTTGGGGAGAACCTCTTGAATTGTAATTATCCTTCTGTTTGCGGGTTGCCCATTTAAGGGTATTGGTCTTGACTATGCTGTGACTCTACCCCTCTTATCTGTTTCACTATGGTTCCTTCTTTATATCTTTAGTTATAGAAGATCTTTTCTGGTAGGTTCCAGTCTTTTTCATCGATAGTTGTTCTATAAATAGTTGTAATTTTGGTGTGCCTATGAGAGGAGGTGAGCTCAAGGTCTTTCTACTCCACCGTCTTGGCCTCTAGGCCAGTCTGTTTAACTACATTTTTAATTACTCTGTGGTAACTACTCATAGTAACACTAACACAGTTAATAATAATGGTAGTGATAATACTACTGACTAATAATCATAGATAGTATTTATCAAGAGCATATGTTCTAGGTGAATTTTTCATGCACTATTTTATGTAATGTTCACACAAGTCAACTGAGTGGGAAAAAAATCAAATGAGTGTCACTATCTAGGGTAGTTCCATTACCTGTGTCCTGGGCTTTCCCATCTGTTAAATGGAAATAGTATTAGTATCCACTCTATAAGATTTTTAGAAAGGTTAAATGAATTAATATGTAAAACACTTAGAACAGTGCTACTAAGAGCTATTCTGATGCTTTGTGGAATTTAGCTCCAAATTTAGGTGGTAAATACACATTCCTGATGCTTATGTGCAAGCAGCAATATCCCAAGCTGATGAGGCCTAAAATATTGTTTTTATCTTTATTTTACAGGTGGTAAAACCATGGTCCAGAGAGGTTGAGTTATCCAAGGTTACTTTACTGTTTCAATTAATGAGTGAATTAATGGGGTTCAAGCCCTAGTCTGTCTAGTTTCAAAACCTAGCTGAACAGAAACAAATTCACATAGAAAACAAGTTTATGGTTCAGTTCAGTTCAGTTCAGTCACTCAGTTGCATCCAACTCTGTGGACCCCATGGACTGCAGCACACCAGACTTCCCTGTCCATCACCAACTCTAGGAGCTTGCTCAAAGTCATGTCCATTGAGTTGGTGATGCCATCCAACCATCTTATCCTCTGTCATCCCCTTCTCCTTCTGCCTTCAATCTTTCCCAGCATCAGGGTCTTTTCCAGTGAGTCAGTTCTTTGCATCAGG
>NW_011476109.1:15467-15829 GCF_000754665.1 Bison bison bison | reverse complement strand
CTTTTCCAGTGAGTCAGTTCTTTGCATCAGGTGGCCAAAGTATTAGAGTTTCAGCTTCAGCATCAGTCCTTCCAATGAATATTCAGGACTGATTTCCTTTAGGATTTTCTGGTTTGATCTCCTTGCATCAAAGGGGAAAGGAGGGGGGAGGGATAAATTAGGAGTTTGGGATTAACATATACACAGTACTATATATAAAATAGATAACCAATGAGGACTTACTGTAAAGCACAGGGAGCTATATTCAATATCTTGTAATAACCTATAATGAAAAAGAATCTGAAAAAGAATATATATATATATATAAAACTCAATCACTTTGCTGTATACCTGAAACTAACATAACATTGTAAGTCAACTAT
>NW_011476109.1:14557-15208 GCF_000754665.1 Bison bison bison | reverse complement strand
GACTTGAGGGATTGCTCTAATGTGTTGTGAGGCTTCCTGGTTTTCTAGGACATGATAACATATCCTCCAGTTCCAAGCAGTCTGCCCCACATTAGGTGCTCAATCACTGTGGGATGACAGACTGACCAACAGACTGACCATATCAACTCATCCCCGCCCTCTGCCTGCACAAAGTACTCCAAGAAAGGGAGCTTCTGAACCACATCAGAAAAGAAACACCCTGGAATCATAATGTCCAAGGCTAGCCAATGTTGGCCATTTCTTTGCCAGGGATTTATTTGTCATTGCAGGGGGGCCCTCTTGTCTGATGAATGCCTTTGTTTAAATTTCTGAGTTTGCTTTGCCCCTCATAGCCTAAGGTTTGTTGATTCAGAGAATAAATTGAACTGAGAAAGAAAGAAAGTGCTTGTTCTTTGTCTGGCCAGTGGCCAGATGGAGCAGTGGGCCAAATGTGGTTTAGGTGTCGCCTGTCATACCCTTCTAGGGGCCTTATACCTTCCATGGTCATCTGGCTGCCAGGCTGCCCTCCTGATGCTTGAGCTCAGAGAAGAGGCCTGAACTCAAGCCTTCCTTTACTCCACCCCTGTCATTCCCTTTCTCTTACCAGCCCCACAGCTGACAGGAAGAAGCAGTCTGAAGCCAAGAACATTC
>NW_011476109.1:10503-14318 GCF_000754665.1 Bison bison bison | reverse complement strand
AACGAGTTTCTCTCTTTTTATTAAATGTCAGTTACTCTGTATTTGCACCCTTATTTGACCTGTCACAAATACAATATATTACAGTAATAACAGCTTAGCCAGAGCTTGTGGTTTAAGACAGTGAAGTCCGATTGCAACTTAGAGACTGAGAGATTCTTTAAACTGGCTGAGCTGAGTCCAGTGTCTTGGGGTCAAAAGGGCTTGACTTGAGGGGCAGAACCACCCAGGAGATGGCCGGACTGACCCAGCAATTTCCTAAAAGGACCTGGAGCATGTTATCCCAGCAGCAGAGAGCAAGGCTGGCCTTTGTGATTCTGGGTGCCACTAAGCAATTGTGGGCCAAACTGTCAGAAGTGGGAAAACATTTGGTTAGACCAGTTCTACTGCGGAGAGATCCACCCTGAACAGATCACTGGCACCACAGGAGGTAGGGAGGAATTGGCCAATGAGGCACCAGGACAAGGCACCACAGGAAAGATCTGCTGAAGGTTGCAGAGCTTAGGAAGAATGGAAAGTGACAGGCGTCCAGGGCAGCGCCAGTCTGGGGGCTGTTGAACTCTGTTGTATAGCTTGTCTGTTCTAAACACAGCTGCTGTGCAAAAGCTACAATTATTACCCCCACAGAATCTTATTGCAGCCTTCTTTTCTTTATTCCCTGTGTTTCTCCTTACCCAATTCCTCCTTGACTTCTGGGTCCAAGGTGTGGGGCCAGAGAGGGGAGGTCTGTCTGGGCGAGCTGACCCCAGGCCCTGGAAGCACTTAGGCATGGCGCCTTACCACTAATCGCTGGGCTTAGCTGTCTTAAACAAGAGGTCCTTTGTCCTCTGAGATTCCTTCTATGATGACGAAATTCACCTTTCAACAGACTTAAGCAAAGACAAAAGTTCTCCAGAAATTCACACTCAGAATATTTTAAATGATTTCACAAGATGGGTCCCAAAGTTACTGTCAATTACCTTTATTGCTATGAGATACCATTTTCTGACCTCCACTCCAGGAATTTCCAGTTACATCATTTCATACAATCATTAGTTAATAAGTGTGTTAAATAGGTATGACTACCCTGCTTCATTCATTCGTCACTCATTTAACAAGTTCCTATGAGCCCTCACTGCTTCCATACACCAGGTTGGCTAATGAGGATGCAAAGAAAAGTAAGAAATAGTACCTGACCTCATAGTCTAGTGGAAGAAACAGAACATAAAATCATGTACACTACAGTGCGATGTATACAATGATAGTGGCAAAGAGTGTTTTAATGGCATAACAGGAGAGGGGCACGTAAGCCAGACTGAAGTGTGATGAGGGAATAGACAGACAGCTTTTTTTGAGGGAGATGATGTCTAACCTGAGCCCTAGTGACAGGTACTAATTATTTAGACATGTTAGGGGAATGGAAGGGAGCAAAGTTGAAGGTTGGTCCAGACAAAGGTAGAGTTATAGGGAAAGGTCTGTGGAGATGCTCGGTCTGCTCAGATCTTAAAACTGAGGACAGAGAGTGCTATGAGCGAGTTGAGAGACTGAGCCATGAGATGGGAGAGATAAGCATGGGCCAAGACATAAAAGGAATTTTTCCTCATGAAGAAATTAAGGTTCAGCAAGGTTAACTATGAGTCCATGGTCATGCAACTGCAAGCAAGTACTTGCGTCAGGAGAGCCCCAGCTCTTTCCCCTGCAGCCTGCTGCCTCCAGGCTTCTGATATCCAGTAGGAAAAACCTCTCACTGCTTTCCCAAGCAAGGCCCATCACTGTCGTGAATCTTTTCCACGATATTTGTCTCTATTTCAGTATTTAATTCAGATTTTACACAGAAATAAAACATCTTGGTATTTAATTAAAAGTCTCAAACAACTGGCAGTACAACCTAAATAAGCTAAGTGGTTCAATTTAGGGAAAAACTTATCCTAAGGAAATGATTAAGGTTGTGTACAAAGATGGATATACATCTTTGTGTACTAAGCTCTTTATCTTAGTGTTGTTTGCAGTAGCTCAAAGGAGAAAACAATTTACATGTCCCATAAGGTAGTTTCCCATACACTAACAAATGATAATGTAAATAATAAAATACTAAGTTTTTTAAAAAAAATTGGTCACCCAAAATGTGGCTGTGCATTGAGAATTATCTCAATAATTCTTTACCTCAATAAAGCTTTATCTTAAGGTCCTAATACTGTCTGTCTCTTAATGGATGGGATTATAAGCACTTTAATTCTTTTTGCTTTTCTGTTTCTTTTTTACCCTGATTTTTCAATGAGCATACTAACTTTCTGAATGAGGGTAAAAGCTCGGAAACAAAACAGTGAAAGAAATTTCACTTAAAAATGGCTGCCATATAAGTAGTCAAAATAGAGGCTTCTCTCAAAATGGTGCCTGTTCTCAAATATCAACTCCATTGCCCACTATCCCACAATTACTACTCAATTCCTTTCCGACCTAAACAGCAATGATAATAGCTACATATATCAAAAGAATGTTTATCATTTACTAGGCACTAATATGGGGCTTCGCCCATGGCTCAGCAGTAAAGAATCTGCCTGCAGTGCAGGAGGTGCCGGAGATGTGAGTTTGATCCTTGGGTTGGGAAGATCCCCTGGAGGAGTGCATGGCAACTCATTCCAGTATTCTTGCCTGGGAAATTCAATGGACAGAGGAGCCTGGTGGGTTACAGTCCATGGGGTCACAAAGAGTTGGACATGACTGAGTGACTGAGCACACAGACACTAATATAAACTTCACATGTACTTATTGATTGAAACCCTCAATGAAGTAGATGCCATCACCATCCCCATTTGACGGATTAGCAAACTGGGCAGAGAAATGAAGTAACTTGCCCAAAGTCACAGAGTAGTAAGTGGTAGAAACAGGATTTGAATGGGGCGCTGTGAGTTAAGAGCCCATGCACTCGACCACTATAAGCTCTTTAAGGCTTGTTTTTCAAAAGCCACTGTTTTGGAGTCATCTCGGCATTTCACATCTTATCAGTTATCTCTGGTGTGTGTTGGGAGTGGTAATGCAGACAACAGGATTGGCTGTTTCAGGGAAAAACTGACTTTGGGTGAAGAGGATTTGTGAGAGCTGTTGGGGAGCTTTCAGGGGACAGATGAACAATGGAAACGGTTCAGAGACATGGATGGGGTTAGAAAGATAAGGTATAGAGCATCTGCGAATTGCATGAGGCCAAAAAAGATAGGTCACTCTTTGGGGCTCAGTGTGGAGTGGGAGATATGCACCCAAAAGGACACAATAGGTTCTTCTAATTCAGTGACATCAGTGACAGTCTATGTGGTCTGTAGTACAGTTAACCTAATACATAGTAGATGCTCAATAACTATGAAGAATGAATTCTCTTATTTACAGCACCAGGCAGCTAATCCTTGCTCCAATGAGTTAGCTAATAAAATATCAGTTAGCTAATAAGACATTCTAGGAAGTAAAGTCTTAAGTCAAAGGGGATGTGGCACAAACAATGCATGTATTACTGTAACAGTTTCCCTGGACCAGCCCTACACCCAAGTAAAACTGTGTGGTCACAGTAAGCCCTCACTGACTGAGATGGGGTTGCCAGAGATGAGAAATGTTCTGATCAGGCTCTCCCAAGGTTCAACAAAGGAGAGGTTTACTCCACCCCTAATAGCCTACAAAGGCTCCCCAATCTGTCTGTGGGTGCCACCATAAACATGTTTGTTCATTTTTGTATTTGGAGGAATGTGGATTAGAGCCTTGTAAGCTGGGACAAGCAAATATCAAATTAAACATTCAGAAAAGAGGAATATCTTTGGTTTTGATTTATAAATAGCAATGAGTCAGTTTAACCA
>NW_011476109.1:9172-10403 GCF_000754665.1 Bison bison bison | reverse complement strand
GGACCCAGTTTCCCACTGAAGATGGCTGGTAAGTCACAATCCCTGCCACTCCGCCCTTCTCCAGTGCCCACAATTCTACATTTTGCACATTATACCCGGCCTTCTGTTTCTTTTTCTACATTAGAATTTTTGATATGCAGTATTTAGTAAAACATATGAGTTAAAATGTATCTGGGCTCGGTTATCCTTGTCCCTCAGTACAGCTAGAGAATCGCAGACAACTGAGTTACACACCCTAACCAAAGATCAGCCATATTGAAGTAGCCTTGTGGAGGGCGGGAGGATGTCAGAGTTCTGTAAACCTGGGATCGATCAGCCCCAGACTAAGCCAGGCTGAGAGATGTATGTGACTCTTAGGCTTTGGGTTATAGAGCCCAGGTTACCCTAAGGCCCACAGGAGTGAGTTAGTACTCAGGACTTGCATGACTGTATGCCAGGGTATCTGAGAAGAAAGGGGTAAAAGGCTCCATGCACACCCAGGAATGAAGTTATATTGCTAAACCACAGTTCATGAAGCACCTATGATGTGCACAGCAGAGGTAGTGACCAGTTAAGGGGAGAACAGAGCTGAGTGGAGTCTAGCCTGTGGCCTTTGTCGCTCCAAGTCAGCACCAAATAGTGGGAACCCAAATAGAGACTATGTGAACAGGGTCAAGAACTCAGGCAGATGTCTGCGTAGGGAAAGAGGAATGAAATCACAGGTCCTAAGTGACTTCTGCAAGAGTGGAGCTTGGCAAGAAGCCAAATTGAGTGTCAGCCTCTTATAGACTTCTTGCTGCAGGGCAGAGCTGGTCCCCAAACCTAGTCCACAGGTGTTGACAAGCATGCACACCTGGCTAACCATGGGGGTGTTGAAAGGGTGGGGGAATGAGACACTTCAGACAGGCAGATTAGCTTGAGTGATGGCTCACATGACCACTCATTTTGCTACTCAAAAGTCCTTTAGAGGTGCATTTTGTTTTTCAAAATTTGATGCTTAGGTTCTTTTTTAAAATTGTAGTTGATTTACAATGTCGTATTAATTACCACTGTATAGCAAGCAAAGTGATTCAGTTATACATATACTCTTTAATATTCTTTTCCATTATGGTTTATCATAAGATACTGAATACAGTTCCCTGTGCTATACAGTAGGACCTTGTGGTTTATCCATTCTATATATAAAAGCTTACATCTGCTAACTCCAACCTCCCACTCCCTCCCTCCCCCAACCCCCTTCCCCTTGGCAACC
>NW_011476109.1:4578-8930 GCF_000754665.1 Bison bison bison | reverse complement strand
AGGCAATGGCACCCCACTCCAGTACTCTTGCCTGGAAAATCCCATGGATGGAGGAGCCTGGTGGACTGCGGTCCATGGGGTCACAAAGAGTCTGACACGACTGAGCGACTTTGCTTTCACTTTTCATTTTCACGCATTGGAGAAAGAAATGGCAATCCACTCCAGTGTTGTTGCCTGGAGAATCCCAGGGATGGCAGAGCCTGGTGGGCTACTGTCTATGGGGTCACACAGAGTCGGACATGACTGAAGTGACTTAGCAGCAGCAAAATGCAAGGATAATCTCATCATCCAGACTTTTAACATTTTGGTGTATATTTTATACATTGAAATACTACTTTCTTATAGAAGCCTAAGCTCCACATGTGTCTCTTGATTCAATTTAACTTGGGATAGTTTCTGAAATATTTTTCTCAAAGATTTTCTGTTCAGCCAACACAGATTCACTACAGTAACCCTGATACATTGGGTTTCATGGCCTCCTATTAAGTAGCCCTTTTAAAAGGCATTATTATTCTTTAATGGGTTCTTTATAGAGTTTCTGTGAAATTCACAACCTGTCAGAACAGAATGGCCTCCAATGTGCTCACAGTCTTGCTGGGCAACATAGTGAACACTTTCTAAATGAAGCAAAACTGATTCTAGAAAGAAGAGGCAGGAATGTAGAACAATCAAGGAAAGGGAAACTAAAGAGGGAGAAACATTGGAGTAATAAGCAGAAGGAGAGAGAAGTGAATTAGCACTACAGTTAGAAGGTGAGAAAAGATGATAAAGAAAAAAACAGCAAACATGAAAGAGTGACTTAAAGGAACAAGTTTAGGTGTTCATCTCTTTCTTGTCCTTCATACACCTAGACATTAGTTTTCCCTTTATATTTAAGTAAAGACATCTGGTGTAATGAAATGAGCCCATTACTGGAGGCCAGAAGACCTGGGTTCCAATCCCAGATCTGCTATTACCTGCTGGAAGGCCTTTGGACAAGTCTCTTCCCTTATCTGGATCTCAGTCTCCCCACTTACTAAAATGAAGGGCCCGGATTACGTGACATCAAATGATCTCTGTTGTGTCCCGAAGGTCTCAGATTGTTAGATATGCACAGAATGTTTTATCAACCTCAAGTTTAAAGGAAAATTCAAACTACCATTTGGAATCCAGTTGTGCATCACGCACAGCACGTGGATTTAGTGCTAAAGCATTACGTGGAAACAAACAATTATAATTGTTTTAATTATCCAAGTAGCTAGTAATTTCGACAGGACTTGGAAGCACTGTCTTGAGAATGCTATTATTACACTGTCACTTTTGAACAGCCTTTCCAATATAGGCACAGTAATTTCAATGTCCCAGGAGTGGGGGCAAGATTGCTATTAGGGAGGTAATCTTGTTTTTTTTTCCCCCTTTTCTTTGTATGAAGAGTAATCCTGAGCAATGAGAGTCTCTTAGACACCATCCAGCAAAGAGTATGAATCAGATGCAACATGTCCAGGTCACTGGCAGGCCAACCTAAGGCCTCAGGCAGTGACATATCATTCCCTTAGAGCTTGAAAAGGGTGTCTGCCAGGTAGTATCATCTATCAGGGCCTAGATGAGCTTTCTGACTCCAGAGTTCCCTTCTGAACATAGTTTAGTCAGTATCAACACGGCTGCAGGTAAAGAGGGTGGTATACAGGTATAACTGAATCATTTCACAGAACTGCAGAAATTAACACAACATCGTAAATCAGCTACACTTCAATAGAAAAAAAGAGAGTAGTGGTCAGGCAGCTGCTCAGGTTGATACTTCCAGGACCCCCCTAGGATAGCCACGTGGGCCGGAAATCTTTCTGAGCAGTTAATCTCAAGCAACTTTAAACCTTCCATCGATCACACAGGCAGTACTTTGAACTGCTTTATGTTTTCAGAAATAAAATAAAAACCGGTTGTAATTTGGTGTGAATTTCACACGTGCACACACAACTACAAGGCTTGTTCTCTCTGCTTACCACCATCAGGAAATCTTAAGTACCCATTTAAACTGTGCTTCCCTCCAGGGTTTATTGCTGAGTCCTCTGGGCTCTGGGGAAGGGGCCTCCGTTGACTTCCAACTTATTCTTTGTTCTTTGATGTTTCTGACTGCACCTTGCTCTCCACCAGATGCTGAAAAACTAGACTGCCTGCAGAGAGGGCTCCATTTTAGAATGAACTGCAGCTACCTGGTAATTAGCCTCTCACCACTCTCAGCAGTTCTCTTTTTACCAGGAGTTCAACCCTCCAGGAAGGTTATAGCTTGGCCAATAATTTCTTCTGCCCTGCCCCGAAGGAGCTCTGTTTCCTAGTTCCCCGGGTGGTTTACACAGTGTAAGTTTGGAAAATCTGTTCAACTTCATTTTTAGAAAACTGGTTGCGTCTGACTGTATTGGTAGATGTATATGATATAGGTTTCATTTTTCTGTTGCTTGTTGCAATGTCAGAATATTTGCATTTTAAATGAAAAGTGAAACAGCCCTTTGAAAGGAATAGTCCCAGGGTTTAACCCCTAAAGGGTTCTGAGGTTTCTGGATGTAGCCTGCAGATAATAAGAAAGGAGAAGGAAGGACCCTTCCATGGGAAGGGTCCAAACTCTGCAAAGGAGGTGCGTGCCTATTGTTGCTTATAAAGAGAGAGCTGGATGGAGGTGAGGGAATGTAGACCAAGATGCAGAACACAATTTCTTTATATTGCTGAAATTAAATCAGGATCACTGAAAACAGATTTTGCCTGGGAATTCACTAAATAGTACCAAAATGCAAAAATGTTGCCAAATTTACTATTCTGCTCAGCACAAACCAGATCTTCTCACTGGACAACTCCACTTGATTCTGAGCTCCAAAATGCCATTCAGGATTCAGAATGTGAAGAGCAAAAGGAGAGATGGAAATTAGCCATCAGGGTGGCTGGAAGGGACTAGTTCACTATTGTCTCCATAAAGATGCTGGGTGGCAATGTGCTTAGGCTTCTGGATGAACTGACTCTGGGCCAGCGCCAGGGGTTGGGGGGGTGATTGGGGTAAGTTGCCAATGGGATAATACATGGCAAAGCTCTCAGCTGCACCATAAAAGACTGAAAGTAATTTCCAGGTAGGTGACTCTAAAAGGAATCCAGGAACACATCAGAGATGGGGTGTCAAAAAGATAATTTATATGTTTATGTCAGCAGAAAGCTCTTGATCTGACAAGCTGTGGTTTTCTTTCCAAAGGGTAGGAAGTGTCAAAGGAGAGGCTCAAGCATGTCGTCATGGGTGAGGAATGTTCCCAGCATCCCCCCTCTCAAAGAGGTGGGTAAGGGAAGAATGCGGTAACAAGGGATGGTGGAAAGGGAGTGAGGCAAGCGGAGCCCAGCTTATCATGTCACGTTATGTAAAGTTATCATGTTGTAAGGATGCATCTCACTGCCAGTTGAGCCTTCTCATGCTGTCCTTGCTGTACATGTGGTTGGTGAGCCAATTAGTAAACAAACAAATATGTAAACCACGACTCCGCCTAAAGGCAAAAGGGGAGCCAGCAGAGAGCACCTGGATATGCAGGCCTCTCACTCTCTGTGACCTTTCAACTGCACCTATTACCCTGGACACATGTCCCCCATCCCGCCTCTTTCTCATCTCACAATCACTGCCCTCGTCCACGCGACCATCTTCTCCACCTGAACTGCTGCAGTAGCCCGGCCTGGTTGGCTCGTCACTGGTTTTGCCCCCTCCTCCATCCACTCCTTCCACTTGTTCCTCCAAGGATAGTCCTCACACCTGCAGCTCTGGTCTCCCCTGGGAGCTTGTGAGAAACGTAGTTTCTCAGGCCCCACCCCACACTTACTGAATCTGAATCTGCGTTTTTAACAAGAGCTGCAGGTGATTCATATGCACTTTCCTGTTTGGGACGCTCTGCCCTAACTACTGCCAGGATGGTGTTTCCAAAACAGAACTCTGACCCTATCAATCCCCTGCTGAAATTCATTCAGCTACTCCACCCGAGCCCTGCCTTCAGGTATACGGCTTTGCCTGACCCAAGGAGCCATCTTGGTGAGGTTCCTGCTCACTTCCCCAGTCCCTGTACCTCCCTTACTCCTTTAGGAATGCCACACTGCTAACAGCCCTCATTGTTCACAGCAGGTTAACTAATCTCTTCTGCCTCTGACAGGCTTCTCTCACCCTCTTCTTCATCTGGTTACCTCCAACTCTTGCTTCCTGCTTTGGATGAAGTGTCCCCTCTGTGAAGAATCCATTATGCTACCCCCTCACCTGCCGCTCTGGGTTAGCTACCTTCTAGGTGTGATGTCCGGAGAAGGCAATGGCACCCCACTCCAGTACTCTTGCCTGGAAAATCCCATGGACAAAGGAGCCTGGT
>NW_011476109.1:2745-4381 GCF_000754665.1 Bison bison bison | reverse complement strand
ACATCCTTGATGAGCCCCAATCACAGTGATCACCTGCTGATGCGCCTGCCTTGCCTGCCAGCCTATGTATTCCTCGGTGGTAATGCCTGAGTCTTGTTCACCTCAGTATCCCTGGAGTCCAGGAAAGTACCTGGCACCGAACAGGCGCTCAATAAGGTGTGTTGAACTGAAAGAGTAGTAGAAAAGGGTCACAAAGAGTAAAGGCATATGGAGCAGGAAAAGGGCGAATGCCTGGAGTCTCGGCTGGGGGGAATTACAACAGGAAAACAAAAGGAGCAAAAACAGACAATAAAGAATGGAGAAAACAAGCTCAAGGAGAGGTGAGGGACTGACTTTTCAAGTGTTTAGTAGTGAAAAGGTTAAGAATGGTGAGGCAGTTCTCTCCGTCCCTGGCTTTTTGTGTGGTTGTTATGGTTGAGCTGTACCTATTAAAATGTGGAATCAGGGTGAAAATGACTGAAAGGCAACTCATTCACTTGCTACTGGAGAAATGATCATCAGACATGGGTGGCTTTGTGGGTAAACTAATAGTCATTTCTGTGATTCTTAATATTCCTGATCTTGAATATTCAAATAAATGCTGCCCTCGTCAAAACAGACCCAGAGCTGTCCAAATGCAGGATGGTGTTTGTCCAGTCCTGGTTTACACCTGTTGTGACAATATAATAATTACTAATGCCCCATCAACCCTCAAAAGTGTCCCAATTTGGATGATAAATTACATAGTCAACCTGTATACCATCAACATTTCTTGAGCTCTTCCTTTGGACCAGATATTGTATAAGGTATTTGACATGAATAGTTTCATCATTAATAGATAATTGTTATGATCCTTCTTTAACATGAAGATGCAATGCACAGGCCAGAAAATTCACCCTGTAAAATTCAGTGGTTTTTAATATATTCACTGTGTTGTACAACCATCACAACTATCTAATTCCAGAATATTATCATCCTTCCCAAAAGAAAACCCCAAACTAATTAGTAGTCACTCCCTGTTCCCCTCTCCCTAGTCCTTGGCAACCACCAATCTGTCTCTATGGATTTGCCTGTTCTAGACATTTCATAGAAATAGAATCATATAATATGTGGCCCTTTTGTGTTTGATTTCTGGCAGTACTGTTTCGCAACTGAGGAAGTGAAGGCTCAGAGAGATTAAATAGTCTGCCCAAGGTCACCCCTCTAACAGGAAGAGGGTCAGACCTAGATCCAGGTGTGTCTGGCTTCAGGGTCCACATTCTTGTGCTGCCCACCATAGCGTGCTGCCTCCTCCTATATGCAGGTTTTCAGGACATTTTTGGAACTTCTTTCTAGCCTTCTTTCCAAAATGACTCACAGATCTTCATAAGTTGAGAGTGGATTTATTGTTTGGAAAGAGTACAAAGTCTTAAAGAGCAAGTATGGTAACGAAAGTGGGTTATCAAGTTGGGTGATTGTTATGGACTGAAATATGTCCCACCCCCCACCAGATTCATATCAGTTCAGTTCAGTTCAGGGCTTCCCTGGTAGCTCAGATGGTAAAGTATCTGCCTGCAATGTGGGAGATCCAGGTTCAATCCCTGAATTGGGAAGATCTCCTGGAGAAGAAAATGTCAACCCACTCCAGTATTCTTGCCTGGAGAATTCCATAGACTGA
>NW_011476109.1:2484-2641 GCF_000754665.1 Bison bison bison | reverse complement strand
CAGTTGTGTCCAACTCTTTGCAATCCCATGGACTGCAGCATGCCAGGCTTCCCTGTCCATCACCAACTCCCAGCGCTTGCTCAAACACATGTCCATCAAGTTGGTGATGCCATCCAACCATCTCATCCTCTGTTGTCCCCTTCTCCTTCTGCCTTCC
>NW_011476109.1:0-1701 GCF_000754665.1 Bison bison bison | reverse complement strand
AGCTTTTAGGAAGTAATTAAGGTTAAATGAAGTCATAAGGGTGGGGCCCTAATATAAGATTGATGGCTTTATAGAAAGAGGAAGAGACAGGTCTCTCTCTGTCTCTGTCCCTGTCTCTGTCAAGTGAGGACACAGAGAGAAGGCAACCATCTGCAAATCAGAAAAAGAGGTCTCACCACAACCTGACCATGCTGGCATCCTAATCTCAGACCTTCAGCCTCTAGAACTGTGAGAAATAAATTCCCGTTGTCTAAGCCCCCCAGACTGTGCTGTTATAGCCGCTGGAACTAGTATGGTCATATTTGGGGATTAAAAAATGAGGCATAACCATAAAGTCAGAAGAGTGAGTGATTATTCTCTGTGACTTCAAGAGCAATTTCCTGAGGGGAGCATGAGAAGTATTTTGAATGTGGGACTCAGCATTGGAAACAGGAGAAGCATCTCTTTGTATGGCATTGTGTATAATGTGTATTGTATTTCTCTGGAAATTGTAACAAGTATAAGGAAAAGTTAAAATGTCCTATTATGCTACTGTTAATAATATGCTGTATTTTGTTCCAGTTTGTCCTTCTCTGAAGCCTTAATTGTATAGCCTATGTTCTTTTGAAGTAAACAATCAATATGCGGGTTTATTAGATAGAATCTGTTATCTAATGTGGTCAAAGGTGGTTGTTGGTCAGTTAACTGATAAAATACGTCAAAGCAGGAATCACAATAAGTATGTATATTTGCACTCAAACACCTTGAACTTTTTAGTTTGACATAAAACATATATTTATATGTGAAGTTTTTGATGCAGGGTCAAGGGTTTTTGAGTAACGGCTTCTGATTGGTGTTTCCATTTTTCTTCTCTGACACCCACTCATAATGCATCATCTATGATTGCCAGTATTTGCTCATTTAACATAGAAAAATTCGAGTACAGAATCCTTCCAGATTTTTATCCCCCAATATTTTACTGCTGTCATACCCCAAACTAATTTGACAGCATATTTGGGGGGATTCCCCCCTTACTGATTTTTTTTTTTGCAAAGTGATCAACTTAGTTTTCATAGAAACCCCTTTTGTTATTGTGATCCTAATTCTTGTGATATACATATAATTTAATGAAATTGTGTAATTACAATATAAGTAGAATTGTCAAAAATATATTCAAGAAAATAATTATTAGTAAGCCTGAGACTCAGTCAATGGATATAGAAGTGCAAAGTCATATCAGAGTAGCCTACTAGCCATGATCTTTCATCATGACATAAGCATTTGTCAATGTTTTAAAGGGGGAACAGAAAGCATCTTCTGTGCATTGTTGAGTTAAAGTTGATTAAGATAGTTTCTTCAATCCTAAAGCATGACAGTACCAAAGAATGTTCAAACTTACCCAACATATGTGCTCATTTCACATGCTAGTAAAGTTATGGTCAAAATCCTTCAAGCTAGGCTTCAACAGTATGTGAACTGAGAACTTCCAAATGTACAAGCTGGGTTTAGAAAAGGCAGAGGAACCAGAGATCAAATTGCCAACATTTGTTGGATCATAGAGAAAGGAAGGGAATTCCAGAAAAACAACTGCTTCATTAAAAGCCTTTGACTGTGTGGATCACAACAAACTGTGGAAAATTCTTAGAGATGGAAATACCAGACCTCCTTATCTGTCTCCTGAGAAATCTGTATGCAGGTCAAGAAGCAACAGCTAGAACCTTA
>NW_011476108.1:13810-16089 GCF_000754665.1 Bison bison bison | reverse complement strand
GTCAACTACTCCTCCTGAGACTTGACTGAAATGATGGTAAAGGTATATATAGGTATAATACCATCTACTGATAAGAGTGCATGGTTTCCATAGTGTAGTTGTTATCATATTCACCTAACACGCAAAAGGTCCCCGGTTCAGAATCGAGTGGAAACAGCTTCACTTGGGCTTCCCTTGTGGCTCAGTTGGTAAAGAATCCACCTGCCATTCAGGAGACGTGGGTTCGATCCCTGGGTTGGGAAGATCCCCTGGAGAAGGGAACAGCTACCCACTCCAGTATTCTGGCCTGGAGCATTCCATGGACTGTGTAATCCAAGGGATCACAAAGAGTCGGACATGACTGAGCAACTTTCACTTTCACTGATAAGAGCAACTTGTGTTTGTGATTATTGCTCTGCATTGGTATCGGCTCTGAAACTTTACCAATGGTACCTCATATGTTCTTCCATTAGCTTTTGAGATGTGTACCATTGTATCCTCATTTACAAATAACGAAGCTGACACATAGATGTTAGCTGACTTACCTAAGGTCAGAAGGCTTGCCCTTGGTACACTGCTTCCACCCCACTCACGGGCTCAGAAACCCATAGCCTGCCTCTCCTCCTTCTGCTGCTAATAAAAACAAGCATGGGAGCAACAGGAAAGCAGAGTCTTTAACAAATGTCTGAAGACTCACTGGACGGAGAAGTGATAGCTGAGTAAAGGGGAGTGCAGTAGAGGGAGAGAAACAGGGAGCGTTCACAGGAGAGAAGAACGGTCTGCTGGGCAGAGCCCCAGAGGGAGCAAGATGAGAGGGAGGCCGAGGGGAGAGCAGGGGACAAGCCCACCTCCTCCACGTGCCATCCCACATTCACAGCAGCCTTCACCCTTCACCAGACTTTTAGAAAGTAACTTGAAAATGAGATGCAGGGGGAAAAAATAGATTACATGTATGTTTAATTATGGAGGAAAGTAAAGGATACCCATGAGAGAGATAGACGTGGGATCCAGGAGTCAGGAACATCAACCCCGTGGGAAGGGAATCCAAGGATCCCAGCTGGGTGTGCAGCACAACTAGAGAGAAACCTGTCCAGAATGGGATAAGAAGTCCAGAGTCTGCGGGGACAGGAGACTCGGTATCACATGAGGCACTGTTGGAAAGAAATGGAGGAAATGCTGAAGATAAACAGTGCAAGGGGTGAAAAGGAAGCCAGTTAGAAACATCAGGAAAAACTAAAGCTCAGGAGGAGAAGGGGACGACAGAGGATGGGATGGTTGGATGGCATCACCAACTCAAAGGACATGAGTTTGGGTAGGCTCCGGGAGCTGGTGATGGACAGGGAGTCCTGGCGTGCTGCAGTTCTTGGGGTCGCAAAGAGTCGGGCATGACTGAGCGACTGAACTGAACTGAAGTGAACTGCTGCAAAGCATGTGCAGCTATATGGTACAAGTTAGCTTTTTAAAAATGTATTATAATATCACAAAAAAATGTAAATACTTTTGTTTGATTTTTTTAAAAAATCTAAAATAAATATATCTATGTCCAAGTCCTTTGGAGACTGTTTTAAAACTGAAGTAATATTAATATATATAATACGATATAACTCATAGGTATATTATAACTCACAGGTGTATTAACTCACAGGTTTATTAGTGATTCAAAAATCTTAGTTTTATTTCATTTATAGTCTTTATAAAATAACCTTTATCTTAATAAAATAACCTTTATCTTTTAAAAGGAAACAGAGTATTTAAATATGTGAAGTAAATGTACTTGTTAATATAAAAATTAAACTACAGTTCTACAACTTGGGAGCCGAAGCACTGAAGGGAGGAGAAGGATTAATATCTCAGTTTACAAAGCTGGGAATCAAGAAATAGTAGGTCCAGTCGAGAGCATAAGAAACAAAGATGTAAATAAAGTGCTTACAAGTACAGAGCTTCGTAACAGAGGATATACAATTAGTGGAATAATGATAAAAGGCAAAGAAGGGGAAAGGTATAACAGAAAGTATAATAATAAATGAAATCCTTATTTTTCCTAATAAGAAGTAAATCAGATCAGTTCAGATCAGATCAGATCAGTCGTTCAGTCGTGTCCAACTCTGTGACCCCATGAATCGCAGCACGCCAGGCCTCCCTGTCCCTCACCAACCCCCGGAGTTCACCCAGACTCACGTCCATCGAGTCAGTGATGCCATCCAGCCATCTCATCCTCTGTCGTCCCCTTCTCCTCCTGCCCCCAATCCCTCCCAGCATGAGTCTTTTCCAATGAGTCAACTCTTCGCATGAGGTGGCCA
>NW_011476108.1:12060-13710 GCF_000754665.1 Bison bison bison | reverse complement strand
TTCTTCAGCGCTCAGCCTTCTTCATAGTCCAACTCTCACATCCATACATGACCACAGGAAAAACCATAGCCTTGACTAGATGAACCTTTGTTGGCAAAGTAATGTCTCTGCTTTTGAATATGCTATCTAGGTTGGTCATAACTTTCCTTCCAAGGAGTAAGCATCTAAGAAGTAAATAAATACTATCAAATTTAAGTCAAGAAAAAGCAAAATGCAATACTTACCACTTACTAGCTATTGTGGTTGATGACTTTCCACTTTACACCAGGCACCTTCCCAATTGCTTGGTATGAATTCACTTCCTTTTAGTTCTCACAATGATCCTATAAGAAGGGAAACTGAAGCTCAGAGAGGTGAAGCAATTAACTCAAAGCACACAGCTAGTGCTAGAGCCAGACACCAAGTCCAGGTTCCTGTTTCCTGTGCACACATTCTCACACTATTGCAGCTCCCAATGTAATAATATCATTTAAAGACATTGATTAACTATCTAAAGAAGAAGGTTTTCCTTGGCAAGGAATGAGCAGAACGCTCTGTACAAATTGATCTGTTCTAACCATATGCACTTTTAGGACTGGATTGTTTTAACTCTAAAACAGCAGAAGTCACTTTATAGCAGTCAGTAACCCACAAGAATGGGGTGGTTTCTAGTGCCACCACCTTAAAGATGATGGAAGAAGCTGAATTAAATGCCAACAAGAAATGTTGACTCCTGCTGTGAGAACTGTCAGTGTAGGAGACATGTTCATGTTGATGAAACCTAGTTCTCTAGAAAAGTAGGCATGAAAAGAGGGTTAAACCATAATAATGAGAGTGAACTGTGACCTTAAAGAGATATTGTCCAGCAGCATCTTGCCCACCCACATGTGCAGCCATGGGCTTCCATCCACTCAAAGGAAGGAAGACCCTTGCAGGGGAGGTGAATTCCAGAGACTGGCATCTCTGCTGCTGCAAAGACAAGGATGCTCTTGAAGATGATCAGAGAAGTGGTCATAAGGGGGCATCCACATATAATAATAACAATAAAAGATAATGATTGCTATGAATGTTTCATTGAGACAGGCTGAGTCTGTGAAAGGCCATGTGTTCATAATAACATTCAAAGGAGAGGACTTTAGAAAAGTGTGGCCAAAAAGAGAGACATAAAGGTTAAAAAGAATGCTAGTGGTTATGCAGGAGATGCAAGACGAAAGAGACGTGGGATTGATGCCTGGGCAGGGAGGGTTCCCTGGAGAAAGAAATGCTTGCCCACTCCAGTATTCTTGCCTGGGAAATCCCATGGACAGAGGAGCTGGGAGGGCTACAGTCCATGAGGCTGCAAAGAGTTGGACACAACTGAGCTGGTATCTTTCTTTTGTTTCTATGGTGCAAAGAAGAGTAAATATAATGGGAAATATTTTGTTGTTAATTGAATTTAATAATAAGAGGAGTCTTGAAGTCTATGGGTATATTCCTTTCTGTTTATTCACACGAATGTTTATAAAGGATTGAGAAAGAAAGAACCCCTGCCATCCGGAGGCTGGCCTGGTGTCACAACAGGGTGATGCTCTTCTCCCGTTGGATGTAAGACTCTCACAGAACTCCAGCCTCACGCAAGGTCACCCTGAGAACAGGAGCGAAGGAGAAGGCAAACACCTGTCACTGCACCCC
>NW_011476108.1:9214-11277 GCF_000754665.1 Bison bison bison | reverse complement strand
AAAGCTGCAGGACCCCAGGAGCCAGGTCAGCCTACTGAAATCATGAAACATGAGAACAGAGTCAAGTAGAAAGAAGAGGAGGGTCAGGCAGAAGGGCCGGATGCTGGATGACGACAAACAGTTTTAAGCGCGTTGAACACTGGACTCATCCTTCCGTCCTTCCGTCCCATTCTTGGCCTCTTCCTGACCCTCGTCTGGGGCCTCAGATGGGTGTGGATGCTGATAGTGCTTCCACTGCTGGATTCCTATCCAGGCTTCCTCCTCTGTGAGCCTCTGATTGGTCCCTTTCGGAAGGCTGTTGGTGGGAGAGGGGAGGACCCTGGAGAACCCTGTGCCTGCCCAGCTGCATGGCCAGTCATGCATCCCTCCCCTCCTCGTGGGCAGACAGATTCTCCCCAACCATCTCCCTCCTGTGCCTGCAGTCACCCTCCCTGGGAAGGGAAAGGGGCATTAAGAAAGTCCCTGGCCGAGCACCCGGACCCGCCTGACTGCCCCAGCTTCTGTCTTCCTCACACTCTCTGTCTCCACAGGGCCTGCTGGACGAGACTGACACCTCACTTGGTACAGGCTGCCCCTCCCCACGACATGTGTTTCCCCACTGGCCTCTCCGCGTGATGGGGTACTTGTCCCTGGAGGCCCAGCTCCAAGCCTCCCTCTGCCACCTTCCCCCAGTTGCTCTCCAGCTCCTTTTGAAGGCTTCAATTTCCTGGTCGTGGTCCCTTTGTGCTCAGTTTCTCCAGGTCTGAGAACCCTTCCCGCATCATCAGGGGCCCTGTCTCTGCTGCTCCTCCAGTCCAGGGCCTCTGGGCACCCTCCACCCTCCTGGGCACAGCCTGTTCAAAATATGAGGGCTGGGACCCCTTATGGGGACATGAAACAAGCAGCTTCTCGATGACACAGCACAACCCCAGTTCATCTGTTAAAATTAGAAAGATAGAGAGGGGAGAAGGGGAGAGAGAGGAAGAGAATGGAGAAGACACTAAAGATCCTAATCAATCAATCTCTCAAAAGGATCCAACATACACCAGAGAGAAAAAACTGAAGGGGCTGAAGGAAGCATTAAAAATAACATTGATTTGAGAAAGCCTTTCTAAATACACACATTCCACAAGATATAATGGAAATTCTGACCTACAGGACTCTTGGAAATTAAAATTTCCAAGGATCCCATAAACCAGGTCAGAAAAAACATCTGCATCCACAGGGAAAAGTGGAAATCAGCTTTTAAAAACTTAGTAAGAGAATAGAACAAACAATTCCACAGGAGGTAGCTTGCCCAGGGTCACACAGTTCTCTGTGGGGAGAGAGGAGGCCAAGACCAGGCCTTTGGACATGGGTACGAGGGTCAGTGGGAATGTGGTTTTAATACCCCAACGTTTCTAGGGTTGTCTCTGCCGGTAAAAAACATAGATCAAAGCTCATGCCCCTCCTGTTATACTGTAGAGTTTGGCTTTTTATTTTAACATTGCAACACCGGGATGTATGAGGACCTTGTGCAGTGAGCCCTTCTCACTTCTTCCAGCAGCGCCACCTTCCCCACACAGGACCTCCCATCACCCTCATCCTGAGCAGAGGGCCTGGCAAACACAGGAAGCCAACACCCTTCGACTCCCCACTTGGTTTCCTGTCTATTTCCAAGCCTCAGTGTCCCCAGGGCCTGGCACTGAGCCTGGCTCTCAGAGGTAGGGTTTTTCAACAAACCTTGATTCCTTGTAACTGAAAAAAATCCTCTTTCCCCCATCAACCCCAGCCTAGCAGCCTGGGGACAGCTTTAAGGTGGCCAGGCCATAGGAGGGGAGGCTCTGACTCCCCTGTCCTCCTCTACCCTCTCTGCTTCCTCCAATTTCCCAAAGTACTAAGCACACCGAACACCCACCTTCCTTCTGGGGTCGCCGCTCATGTCTCAGGAGTCCACATCCTGAGCTGAGCCCACCTGAGCCGCTGTGGCCCTCCCTCTGCTCTGTTTAGGGGCCCTCGGCTGGGAGGAAGCCCTCAGACACACCTGTCTCCACATCCAGGCTCAGCCCCTGCTTAACCTGCTGCCTCGGCCATGACCTCACCTC
>NW_011476108.1:6905-9114 GCF_000754665.1 Bison bison bison | reverse complement strand
AACAAGATCCAGACGTTTTCAGCTGTGCAGAGGCAGCCGCCAGCTGTGCATCTCTGCAATGACCACACATACTCTCTGTGCCTAGCTATACTCTGGGAAGCAAAAGTGAAAGCAAAACCCTCACTTCTGAGTGGTTCAAGTCAAACAAACACTCTGCCCACCAGGCCCCACCCTGGGACTATTTCCACCTCCAGCTGACCCGCTTAGAGAAAGAAGCCCAGTCCTGACATCCCACATCCTTCTTGACACAGTCCACTCTGTCTCAGGCTCCATGAAGGAAGACCTGCCACCAACACACCGTGAGTCCCTTGGCAAATCACTCCCACCTCCCCCATTCCATCTTCTCACCCCTCCAACCCCACACTCACCAGCCTGCCTGCCTCGTTCACCTTCGTGCCACCAGCATGAGGTACAGTCCTAGAACAGACCAGCTGCTCAGTGCATACTGGTCATACTCTACTGCTGAGGGCCACGTCCAGGTGGCTTCTAGGATTCACTCACACTTCTAGGTTCTTCTGCCTGGGATACCTGCTGCATCCAACCGGGAGAAATGCTTTCTGCAAAACCCAAATCTGGCATCACCTCCTCTAAGAAGGCCTCCGTGACCTCGCCTGTAGAGGCCACAGTTTCCTATTCTGCTCCCATGCTACCTAGAAGAGGGGCCTAAGGCCACCCCTCAGCCACTCTGTCCATGACCTTCCACCAATCCCTTTTGATCAGATCCCTCTAGACTTAGCCCTGCTGGCAGGGATGGAACTAGTGTCTTTAGTCCCAATGACCTACATGAGGAGGCCCAGCCTTTGTGGTCAGTGCCATAAGGTGGATGCAGAAGTTCATGGGAAGGGCTGAGAGCACGCTGCCCTTTGCTACCTTGGCTTATCTCCACCCAACAACAGATTTTTTTCTCTCCAAATGGAAGACTTTTATCAGAAAACCAGTGTCCTGGCAACTCAGAGAAGTCTGCAATGGAGCACTGGCCCTGTCTCCGTTTGGTTCCTGAGCAAAGAGCCTCTGTAGACGGGGGCAGAGCACGTGGCAGGCGCTGTGCTCGCACCGTCCACGCCTTTCCTATTGAATCTCACACCAGCTCTAGGAGTGCTGGCTCCGTTTCACAGATGAAGAAATGCAGGTCAAGTTCCCACAGTCTGAGAGTCCTGCAGCTGGACAGCTGGTGAACTTCTCGGTTTGCCTCAAGCAGAAGTGACTGCAGTGGACCTGGATGCCCCATGGAGGCCCGCCTGCCCCTCCCTCAGGGCTGCTTCACCCCTGGAAACGTTTGAGGGAGGGACAGGAAATTATTCCATGAGGATAGCCAACCATAGTTTGTTTTTAAAGCCACTGTTATGTATCTGATGTGTTTTGCAGATAAGGGAGCTGAGAGGAGGGGAGAGGTGAGGGTGCTCTTCCAGGAACTCAGGGACTTGTGTTTGGTGGGAGAGTGTCAGCAGCTCACATCCTGCAAACATCCATTTGATATTCTGTCCCAGTGCTCAGAGCTCAGGCAAGGACACAAGCCCCAGAGCCCAGACACAGAGGAGTCAAGGGGCAAACGGGCAGCTGCCCTGCCCACTGACCTGCACAAGTCTGCCTCTGACCCCACAGGAGCTGCTGGAGCTCAACGATGCCTCTTCCCCAGAGCTCGGGGTCCTCTGGGCACAGCCAGATCTAGGTGTCACCCCTACAGAAGGGACACAGGGAGGAACAGTGGGAGGCAGGAGCTTTCCTGGAGATAAAATCCAAGCACAGTCATCCCTCCCGCCAGCTTACTTTAAACCTCAGGCAGAAATTCAGGGGCAGGGAAAGCCTTGTGGGCCTCCCGGGGGAAAACTGCCAGCATGAGGGTGCCCAGGCCCCACTTCCTAAGTGCCCTCCACCACAGGCTAGCTAGGGACCCCAAACCAGGATCAGGCTGGGTGGGCTGGGTGTCCCAGGACTCACTTCCCGGCCAGGTAGCCCCTGCATCAGGCCTGGAAGCTGATGATGACGTCGGTGATCCTCAGGTCCCACTCCTCCTCCAGGTCAGCTAGCACGCTTGCCTGGAAGAAAACCTTGCTCTGGCCCATGTGGTACAGGTTGCTCTCGATCTCCAGGACCCTGATGTAGAAGGGGAGAGCTGGCCGCTGACCACATGCCACCCCATCCACCACGGAGTCCTAGAGAAAGACCAAGGCCCTGGATCGGTCTTAACGCTCTGCGCACAGACTTCTCC
>NW_011476108.1:3495-6571 GCF_000754665.1 Bison bison bison | reverse complement strand
GGGAAGCCAAGAAAGTGGGGCCAGGTGCAGGATGGCGCTCAAGGGCCACAAGTGGCTTGGGAGCAGCGCTGTGACAGGGCAAGTCTCTCATCAACAACTGTCATTGACGAGGAGGCTGGGCCCAGACTGGGTGTAACCCAGCATCCGAGTGAAACCAATTGTTAGCTACTCTGTGCAAGCAACACAGTTTGCTGAGAAGAACCAGCTTTGGTCTAAACCAGGACCTCCACAGACTGAAGACACCCCTGTTCAATTAGGTCTGTGCCCTGGGATCCAGCCACTGGGGGCTGTGCGCCAGGTGGTGTTAACATGTGCTCATACATGGCCTTGGCCACACCTCGATGGTGAAGTCAGCCTGCAGGGACACCCGGGGCAGGGGCGGGGGTGGGGGATGGGTCAGACACAGGGAGCCTTTAAGCGCTCATTCCCTTTACCCCAGCAATGTCATATGCAGGGCCCACCCCCGGAAAAACAGCCTCAAAGATGAGGGGGAAACTTCATACACAAATATGTTCACTGCAGTGTTATTTAAACGGAAGGAAGTTGCAAGAGCCTAAATTCCAACAATATGGGCAGAGCGAACTTAGACATTTGCAAAGTGTTAGCCACTCCAGTACTCTTGCCTGGAAAATCCCATAGATGGATGAGCCTGGTAGGCTGCAGTCCATGGGGTCTCAAAGAGTCAGACACAACTGAGCAACTTCACTTTCACTTTTCACTTTCATGCACTGGAGAAGAAAATGGCAACCCACTCCAGTATTCTTGAGTGGAGAATCCCAGGGACGGGGAGCCTGGAGGGCTGCAGTCTTTGGGGTCGCACAGAGTTGGACACGACTGAAGCAACTTAGCAGCAGCAACAGCAGCAGTCATTCAGTTGTGTTCAAGTCTTTGTGAAGCCATGGACTGTAGCTCCGCAGATTCCTCCGTCCATGAAATTCTCCAGGCAAGAATCCTGGACTGTGTTGCCATTCCCTTCTCCAGGAAGTCTTTCTGACCCAGGGATATGAACTCGGGTCTTCCGCATTGTGGGCAGATTCATTAGGATCAGGCTACCAGGCAAAGACCTTTATAAAATATAGGGATGAACTGAAGTATGTACAGAAGAAACGACAAGATTTTTGAGGTTTGCTTCTAAAAACACAGCTGCACTGTAGGGAGATGGCCAATAATCTTACTGGGGGAATTATTTTACTTCTCTAGGTTTTACCCCATTTTCTGAATCTGAACTGTTAGTTGTAGTGTTTTCATAATGAAATATACAGCTTCTTTAATTATCAGGTTAAAGAGTGGTTGGGCATAACACATCTGCTGTCTTTCAAAAACAATGTCCCTATCTTTGGAGGGAGGGCTCTGCCCAGACTCAGCGGTTATCACCGGTATGAGGTCCAGGACAGCACCCTTTGAAAAAGAACAACTTAATGTGAACTTCCAGGCATTCTTGAGAGATGGGAGCAGGATCTTAAAGATGCTCAGCACCAAGGCATGAGAGAAACGTGAAATTGTCAGCAGAGGCTCTGCCCGGAGGCACTCAGGCCCTGGGTGGCGGGCACATGTGTGCAGCACACATCCCTGCCCACCTCTCCCCAGAGGGGACAGGACAGCAGGTGGGGACAGACAGCTACATGGTCTGGGCTCCCAGGGGGGTGTGTACTCTGCACTGGGCCCAGGATGAGCTGTGTTACAAAAACACCGCATGCTTGCTTCACTTCCTCCTGGAACAGAACACCCTGCCTTCTCCCAACTAATCAGCTCAACATGGATCAGGGAGGAGGATCAAGGCACCCAGAAGGCCCACCCAGGATGGCCCTTCCCATCAGGGGCCTCAGCCACTCTTCTGGTCCCTGGGCCCAGCTTCCTCCTGCTCTTCACTGGGGTGACAAGCACCTGCTCTCAGAGGTGCAGTGAGGTCCTGATTAGGACCCAGGTGAGAGTGCTGACACAGCGATGGCCCAGCCCAGGCTCCACAGGGGTGAATTTCCCTGCAGGGGAGAGGAACAGGGAGTGGGATCCCAGTGAAGACTGGTATCACGAGAGCAATGTTCCTGGGGGCCGGGGTCTCACTGCACCTCTCTGTTGCCTGCACGTATATAATATACATGCAGAATACTGAGAAAGTAGCCCGATAGACCAGGAGATGCTCTGGCATCGCACTGGGGCCCTTAGCAATTGACCATCACTGCAAGATGCAGCAGGGGGAGGGGACTCATGTTTGTCTCCAGCTGGGGAAGTGGGCGGTGCACTTACTGTCGTGTGTGGGGTGCTTGGACCCAGAACAGCATGAGGAGAGTCATGTCTGTTGGTCTGGGCAGAGGGCACCTGTGCATCCAGGAAGCACTCAATCTGGAGCCTCTCTACCTGAGACTTTCCCACAGGGTTCAGGTCCCTGTTACTCATTCATCTTCCTCATCCTTCAGCCTGAACTATCAGTCTAAGGATACTGTCCCCAGGCCCAGTCTGTCTCTTAGGAACTTGACATTGAGATTCCAGGTGTATGGACCTAAGCCCCCTGCTGACGGGACCTCAGGGGACAGACTGTGGGATCCTGGAGGGGGACGTGTCCTGCTTCCTGTCCTCCCTGAACTGTGCGTGTTTGGGACTTCTTTCTTTCCTCTGATCTGGACTTCTTCCCTCTCAGTGCACCCTCTTCTGTGCTCACTTAGCCAGATGCAGTTTCTGTTGCTCAGAACTACAAGCATCTCACGTGACACGGGTCACCGTGGAGTTGCATCAGCCGCACACTGAGCTCAATGGAGTCCAGCTCTAAGGGTTCAGGGGGACATGGGGGTGGACACAGAATGGTTCTGTACCCAGTGCCTGAAACCCTGCCCAGAGAAGTCTGTGCAGGATGGGAATTCTCCAGGAACTGATGAAGAAGCGCTGAAGGAATGAACTCACATTTCTGAAGGTCAGGCAGGCAATGGCCAATGACTGCTGACATCTTCAAGAAGGAATGAGAGGACTGGTTGAAGCCTCAGGAAAACACGGGCTGAGAGGGAGTCCGAGGCAGTGAGGACAGTCTTCCGAGGGAGGTTTGGACAAAAGTGTGGAGAAGGCTCTGCAGCACGTGGGGAGGGAC
>NW_011476108.1:0-1945 GCF_000754665.1 Bison bison bison | reverse complement strand
CTTCAAAGAAGATATACAGATGGCTAGCCAGCATATGCAAAGAGGCTGAACACTGCTAATTATTCATTCAGTTCAGTTCAGACACTCAGTCGTGTCCGACTCTTCAAGACCCCATGGACCACAGCACGCCAGGCCTCCCTGTCCATCACCAACTCCCGGAGTCCACTCAAACTCATCTCCATTGAGTCAGTGATGCCATCCAACCATCTCATCCTCTGTGGATGCTAATCAAAACTACAATAAGAGATCACCCCTTACCAACCAGAAGGGCCACCAAGTAAAAGTCTACAGACAATCAGTATTGGAGATGATGTGGAGAAAAGGCAAGCCTCCTACACTCTTGCTGGGAATATAAATTGGTGTGGCTGTTATGGAAAACAGTAAAGAAGTTCCTTAAAAACTAAAAATCAAGCTATCAGGTGATCCAGTGATCCCACTTCAGGGCATACATTTGTAAAAGAAAAAGTTCCAATTCGAAAAGATACATGCACCCCATGTTCATAGCAGCACTATTTACAATAGACAAGACATGGAAGCAACCTAAATGTCCGTCAACAGATGAAGGGATAAAGACAATGTGGCACATACAAACAATGGAATATGACTCAGCCATAAAAAGAATGAAACAATGCCTTTTGTAGTAACATGTATCGATCTAGAGGTGATCATACTAAGTGAAGTAAGTCTGGCAGAAAAGACAGATACATAATATCACTTATGTGGACAATCTAAGGAATAGTCTAGGTGGTTCCCTGGTGCTCTAGTGGTTCAAATTTGGTGGTTTTGCTGCTATGGCCACGTTTATTCCACACCGGGGATCTAAGATCCCACAAACTGCTTGGCATGGCCAAAAGAAAAGAGTCCAAATGAACTTATGAACAAACCAAAACAGACTCATAGTCATAGAAAACATAACTTGTTGTTACTAAAGAGAGAGGAGGGTAAACTAGGAGTATGGGATTAACAGATGCACACTACCATACATAAAACAGATTAAAAAACAAGTTCTTTATGTATACCACAGGGAATAATAGTCAGTATCTTATAATAATCTGTAATGAAAAAAAATTTAAAGAATATAGATATATACATAGATTATGTATAATTGGATCACTTCGATGTTCACCTGAACTAACAAAATATTGTGAATCAACTCTACTTCAATTAAAGAAACAAGCAGACAAAAGAAGTCACAGCCTAATTAAGATAAAATGCTGGGATCAAAGGTGAGTTGTTGGAAAAGTCGGGCTAGAGGCCACCACCAGGGGCAGACTCTACTTGCTGGGGCATCAGACCCCGGGAAGGGCGATAGAGCAGCCCCTGCTACTTCTCCTGGATCCCAACGATCCTGCCTCTCTGACTATCCCCCATTTTCAGCCCTTTTGTCTGTCTGTGTCTCGTTGCTAGTTCCCCTGCCTCTCCCTGTATTCTGCACCCAGTGTCGTCTTTAGTAAGTGGTTTCTGAGAAGGTTTTCTTATCTCTCCTTGCTGTTCTTTGGAACTCTGCATTCAGATGAGTATATCTTTCCTTTTCTTCTTTGCTTTTTGTTTCTCTTCTTTTCACAGCTATTTGTAAGGCCTCCCCAGACAGCCAAGCAGAAATAAGAAAGCCTTCCTCAGCGATCAATGCAAAGAAATAGAGGAAAACAACAGAATGGGAAAGACTAGAGACCTCTTCAAGAAAATTAGAGATACCAAGGAAACATTTCATGCAAAGATGGGCTCAATAAAGAACAGAAATGGTATGACCTAACAGAAGCACTAGATATTAAGAAGAGATGGTAAGAATACACAGAAGAACTGTACAAAAAAGATCTTCACGACCAAGATAATCACGATGGTGTGATCGCTCACCTAGAGCCAGACATCCTGGAATGTGAAGTCAAGTGGGCCTTAGAAAGCATCACTACGAACAAAGCTAATGAAGGTGATGGAATTCCAGTTG
>NW_011476107.1:12287-13741 GCF_000754665.1 Bison bison bison | reverse complement strand
TCTTAAAAAAAAAAAAAAAAATACAGTATCTGCAAAGCACAATAAAGCGAAACACAAGAAAAGGAGGAATGTCTATTTTGCAAGTTCTATTCAGTGCAATGATCAAGAAAAAAATTCTGAATACAAGGCGGACAGATTGAAAAGGAAGAACCTTAAATGCCTTGCTTGATATATGACATTGCTGGCATTATCCTGTGCTGTGCTTAGTCACTCAGTCTTTGCGACCCCGTGGACTGCAGCCCGCAAGGCTCCTCTGTCCCTGGGATTCTCCAGGCAAGAATACTGCAGTGGGCTGCTGTGCCTACCTCCAGGGGATCTTCCCGACCCAGGGATCAAACCCACGTCTCTTGCACTGCAGGTTGATTGTTTACCGTCTGAGCCACGAGGGAAACCCATAGATAATGCTGCTGCTGCTGCTGCTAAGTCGCTTCAGTCGTGTCCGACCCTGTGCGACCCCATAGATGGCAGCCCACCAGGCTCCGCCGTCCCTGGGATTCTCCAGGCAAGAACACTGGAGTGTGTTGCCATTTCCTTCTCCATTGTAACTGACCTCAAACAAAATCTTCTAAAACTAATGAGTTTATCAATTACACTGGCTAAAAAGCTTAATACATTAAAAACCCAGCTGCCTTTGCAGGGGAGGAAGACTTCCTTTTCCTTCCAGGCTTTTTGGCTGGCCTAATTATTTTGACATAAGACAGATTAACAGGAGAAAAGCAAATTTGATTTTGTACATCCAGGCGCTCATAAAAATACAAGACTTCAGTAACCAACCCAAGCAGCAGCTCTTATATCGTGTGGACAAAGAAACAATAAATCTGTGAGGAACCGATAAGAGGAAGAAAACTGGGCATGAGGTAATAAATTCGTAAAGAAGTAACACAGTTTGTTTATACAGCCTGTTTGGCCATGAATTCCCTGCTGATAACAATGTCTCTTTCTCCTGGCGCAAGGCAGGCACCTTTCACCGGGGAAATTTATTTCCTGCTTTCAGGGGAACAAGGAGGGTCAGTGTATCCTTCTTGCATCAGCCTTTCCTTAAGTAACTTTAACTGAAAATAATCAGTACCTTAGGGAAAACACTGATGGAAAACCTCAGGCCTGACCTGGCGCCATAGCAACCACTTGCATGAGTTGTCTTATAACAGAAGGTCCTGGCAAGAACGCTGAACAAGCCACCACCGACTGGAAGAATTTGGGAAAGGTCGCAAGGAGACAGCAGATGCCATGCTTTTGAACTGTGGTGTTGGAGGAGATTCTTGAGTCCCTTGGACTGCATGGAGATCCAACCAGTCCATCCTAAAGGAGATCAGTCCTGAATATTCATTGAAAGGACTGATGCTGAATTTGAAACTCCAATCCTTTGGCCACCTGATGCAAAGAGCTGACTCCTTGGAAAAGACCTTGATGCTGGGAAAGATTGAGGGCAGGAGGAGAAGGGGATGACAGAGGAT
>NW_011476107.1:4082-10071 GCF_000754665.1 Bison bison bison | reverse complement strand
AACATAAAGTGAAAGTCACTCAGTTTTATGTGAGTCTTTGCGCCCTCATGGACTATACAGTCCGTGGAATTCTCCAGAAAAGAATACTGGAGTGGGTAGCCTTTCCCATCTCCAGGGGATCTTCCCAACCCAGGCATTGAACCCAGGTCTCCCCAACTGCAGCCAGATTCTTAACCAGCTGAGTTACCAGGGAAGCCCAAGGAAGCATAACTCCAGGTCAGACAACCCATCTGAACACACACTCCACCAGGAAGATAGACACAAGACAAATAATTGAAAGAAACTCAACAGTAGAGATTTACAAGTTAACAACCCATTAGCTTAAAATGCACATCTATTAGCATAGCAACAGAGAGAGAAAAAGATGCTGACAATGCCAAGTGTTGATGAGGACAGGGACCCTCTGGAATCATCCCCCACGGCTGGTAGGGCTGCAAACTGTCACAGCTACTTTGCAAAGCAATTTGGCCATTTCTTCCAACATTTAACCTCCACCATATAACACTCACCATCGAGCCAGCCATCCCACTTCAGAAATTCAACCGAGAGAAAAGAAGGCATCTGTACACGGAGACTCGATTTCCATCAAGTCCATTTATGATCAGAAAAAGCTGATGTACCAGGTTGGGAAGGTCTCCTGGAGGAGGGCATGGCAGCTCACTCCAGTATTCTTGCCTGGAGAATCCCATGAACAGAGGAGTCTGGTGGGCTAGCCCACAGAGTCGCAGAGTCAGATACAACTGAGCAACAAGCACTTTCACTTTTCACTTCAGCAGGACACTCACACATGCTCCTCAGATAAATACCACTCCAGTTACAAAAGATTCACTTTGATACAATACCATCAAAGCCTATACATTAAAAAGTCCATCCCATTTCCCTTTCCTTTTAGAAAACAGTGGTAGCTGAAAGATGGTGTTGTAATTCAGAACCCTTAGAGTCCATTGTTCTCCAGATCCCAAGGAAACTGAGGCTCAGCAGTGTTATAACAAAGTATTATTTTCTGCCATTCATGAGAGCCTAGCTGAAGATGGCCCTGTTTTGCAATAGTCACCCCGGGGGACTATAAGATGGGACAGAGCTCTGAATATCCCCTGCTGGTTATTTACAGCATGTGTTGCCATGTATCAGGCAAACAGCAAACCAATGCAAAGCAAAACGCTCCCTCAGGGTCACAGTTCCTGAGCCCCAGAAAGGGAGGTTCCCAGCCAATACCCTGTCAGAAATGGAGCCAAGTGACCACGCTTGGGTCTAAAGGAGAAAATCCCAACCAGTGTCCCATCAGATATGGAGCCAAATGACCAGGTTTGGGACTAAAGGACAGAATCCAACTAGTGACCCATCAGAGATGAAGCCAAATGACTAAGCTTGGGTCTAAAGGTGAGAACCCCAACCAATAACCCATCAGAGTTGGAGCCAAGAAACCAAGCTTGGTCCTAAATGGACAACCCCAACCAGTGACCCATCAGAGATGAAGCCACATGACCAAGCTTGGGTCTAAAGGACAGAACCCAACCAGTGTCCCATCAGAGATGAAGCCAAATGACCAAGCTTGGTCCTAAATGGACACCCCCAACCAGGGCTCCATCAGAGATGAAGCCAAGTGACCAAGCTTGGGTCTAAAGGACAGAATCCAACCAGTGTCCCATCAGAGATGAAGACAAATGACCAAGCTTGGGTCTAAAGGACAGAACTCAACTAGTGACCCATCAGAAATGAAGCCAGATGACCCAGTTTGGGTCTAAAGGAGAGAACCCCAATCAGTAATCCATCAGAGATGGAGCCAAGCAACCAAGCTTGGTCCTAAATGGACAGCCCCAACCAGTGTCCCATCAGAGATGAAGCCAAGTGACCAAGCTTGGTCCTAAATAGACAACCCCAACCAGGGCTCCATCAGAGATGAAGCCAAGTGACCAAGCTTGGGTCTAAAGGACAGAACCCAACCAGTGACCCATCAGAAATGAAGTCAGATGATCAAGCTTGGGTCTAAAGGACAGAACTCAACTAGTGACCCATCAGAAACGAAGCCAGATGACCAAGTTTGGGTCTAAAGGAGAGAACCCAAACCAATAATCCATCAGAGATGGAGCCAAGCAACCAAGCTTGGTCCTACATGGACAGCCCCAACCAGTAACCCATAAGAGACAAAGCTAAGTGACCAAGCTTGGGTCTAAAGGACAGAACCCAACCAGTGTCCCATCAGAGATGAAGACAAATGACCAAGCTTGGGTCTAAAGGAGAGAACCTAACTAATGTCCCATCAGAGATGAAGCCAAATGACCAAGCTTGGTCCTAAATGGACAGCCCCAACCAGTAACCCATCAGAGACAAAGCCAAGTGACCAAGCTTGGGTCTAAAGGACAGAACCCAACCAATGTCTCATCAGAGGTGAAGCCAAGTGATCAAGCTTGGGTCTAAAGGAGAGAACCCCAACCAGTGACCCATCAGAGACAAAGCCAAATGACCAAGCTTTAGTCCAAAAAGGAAAATGCCAATGAGAGCTCTGCCATATGCAAGACCAACCCAATAAGGAAGGTTACCCAGGTACCATTACTATCTCCATTACATACCAAAGATATCTCAACCAGCTAATGCATGCACCCATACACAGGTAAACAGAAATTATAAACATGGCCCCACAAACGACAGATCAGACGAAGTGTAGTCCAAAAATATCCCACCACCCTGCCCCTTTCCCAGATGGAGGCTTCCAAACAGATTGGCCTGGCTCCGTAAAGAATGATGAGCCCAGACTGACTCACCTCCCAAAGAGAAAGAATCAAAGGCGCAGAAGAACTGTCAGCTTGCCCTTGCTGGAATTAACTCACCCCAGAACAAAACCGAAGCTGGACCCTGATTCAGTTTCTTCAGTCCTCATATGGAGCGTGGCCAGCGCCATCAGGGAGAGTCCCTCCAGCTTCCTGGGAGCAGAACAAGCTCCAGTAGCTGCTGGGAATCCAGGATGGGGGTCAACGTGCCCTGGGCACGGACTGCTGGCTGCCTCGCCAGAACGGCTGCAGAATCCAAGTGTGTGTGCCTGACGCACACCATGAAGCCAACCAACCTGAAATTCCAGAGTTTGAAGCAACGTTCATCACAAAAGCGGAGCACAGAGAACAAGGAGCTTGTGCTTAAATAAGCCTGAACTCCCAGATGGTTTTCAGGGAAGGGTTTTTATAGGCAGCTTTTGAAGGAAGGCCGAAGGGTACACAACCTTTCACTGCTTGGCAGCGAGGTTATGGGAGGGCTTCCCAGGTGGGGCTAGTGGTAAAGAACCCGCCTGCCAATGCAGGAGACGGAGGAGACGCAGGTTCAATCCCTGGGTCGGGAAGATCCCCTGGAGGAGGGCAAGGCAACCCACTCCAGTATTCTTGCCTGCAGAATCCCATGGATAGAGGAGTCTGGCAGGTTGTAGCCCATGGAGTTGCTAAGAGTTGGACATGAGTGCAGTGACTTGGGACGCAAATGAGGCAATGGGGTAGTGTTCCATGAAATCTCAATCGTCCGTCTTCTGCTTCCAATCAGTCCGGGGGCCCTGTGCTTGTGCTCAGCCTGAAGTTACCATCTTCCACCCTGGGGGAGAGGGGAGTGCCAAGTTCCTGCAGACGTGCTCAGGGATACATTTTTTGGTCTAATTCCTCGAGCAGGAACCAGGACCCTGCCCCAAGGCTGTGCTATTGTTGCCCTGCAGCTCCTCCCTTCTTTCTGCATCTCCTCCCTTCTCTGATTAGCACCAGTTTGAACCTGCCTTTTGGAATGCAATTCTTTGGCCCTCAGCCTTCTTTATGGTCCAACTCCCACAAACGCTGGGCTTCCCTGATAGCTCAGTTGGTAAGGAATCAACAGGAGGCTGGGGTTCGATTACCTGAGAAGGGATAGGCTACACACTCCAGTATTCTTGGGCTTCCCTGGTGGCTCTGTTGGTAAAGAACCTGCCCTCAATGCGGGAGACCTGGGTTTGATCCCTGGGTTGGGAAGATCCCCTGGAGAAGGGAAAGGCTACCCACTCCAGTATTCTGGCCTGGAGAATTCCACGGACTGTATAGCCCATGGGGTCACAAAGAGTCGGACACAACGAGTGACTTTCACTCCCACAATCATATATGACACAATGCACGGGACACGGATTCAATCCCTGGTCCCGGAAGATGTGGAATCTTCCACGGAGCAATTAAGCATGAGTGCCAGAACCACTGAGCCCGCATTCCCAAAACCAGAAAGTAACCCCCGCTCGAGACAAGTAGAGAACGCCATGCACACCAGTGAAGACCCAGCACAGTCAAAAATAAATGAAATAAAATTTTTAAAAATATTTTCTAGAAACCGCAGACATGAAATGTGCCTTTTCCTCTCTTTCCTGCCTGTGTTGGCATAGCACTGATGTGGTGTTTATACAACTCATTACCCTGAATGCACTGAATAGCAATGATTTACATGGGAAAGAGGCAGAGACTGTATAAGACAGCTACGATTTGCTGTTTTCATATGAAAAGGTGAGCAGCAGGCTGTGTTTATTCAATTCAATGTATTTCACCTGAAGAAATATGGAAGGAAACAGCCTACGGTGAAGAGAATGAGCAGAGATGCTTTACCTGCTGTGAATATCAAGAATATTCAAATGCTGTTGAAATGAGTCATGGGGCAGGACAAATGTCATAACTAACATATGGGATGCTGCAGATGTCAGAATAAAGCAGAGAACTACTATTACATTCTGTGATTATCTACGCAACTTTCTGCATCATGCGTAGATTCCTTGAGGCAAGGTCTTTAGTTTTACAATCCCCATGCTGATGCATAGTCGATGTCTCATGAAGTCTGGTAAGAAATCAAGAATGAATGAAGAATGAGAAGCAGAGAAGGAGGAAGAAATAAAAGGATGGAAGGAAGTTTAGAAGGACACGCGTGCTAAGTTGATTCAGTCGTGTCTGACTCTTTGCGACCCCGTGGACTGTAACCCGCCAGGCTCCTCTGTCCATGGGATTCTCCAGGCAAGAATCCTGGAGTGGCTTGCCATTCCTTTCTCCAGGGGATCTTTCCAACCGAGGGATTGAATCCAGGTCTCCTGCACTGCAGGCGGATTCTTTACCACCTGAACCAACACAGATCCATGGCATGTTGGTCGGTCTGGTGTGCCAAGACAGGCCTCTGGGGGACTTTGTGGGTTGAGCAAAATATGCTCTCTTTTTTAAGCTTCTTATTTTACACTGGAGTGTAGTTGATTAACAATGTTGTATTAGTTTCAGATGTACAGCACAGTATAGTTACACATGGACATGGATCTCTTCTTTGTCAAATTCTTTCCCCATTTACATTCTTGCATCATACTGAGCAGAGTGGTCTCTGCTACACAGAAGGTCCCTACTGGTTATCTATTTTTTTTAATATAATATTTATTTTTCATTGTGCTAGGCTTTCATTGTTGCACAGGCTTTCTCTAGCTGCGGTGAGTGGGGGCTACTCTCCTGTTGCGGTGAGCGGGCTTCTCATTGGGGTGGCTTCTCTGTTTGCAGAACATGGGCTCTAGGCACACAGGCTTCATTCGTTGTAGCATGTGGTCTGAGTAGTTGAGGCACATGGGCTTACTTGCCCCACAGCACATGGAATCTCCCCAGACCAGGGATTGAACCCGTGTCCCCTGCACTGGCAGGTGGATTCTTATCCAATGGACCACCAGGGAACTCCCACACTGAACTGTTGACAATGATGACTGTGATATCTCAAGGCTACCCTCGTTTATCTGAGAACGAATCTCTGAAAGTTTAATATCAGCGTGGAAAGTATGATATCAGTTTCTGCAACATTTCAGGACAGTTTGCACACTCATTGTCATTGTAGAGCATGGACTCCTTGACTCACATTTGCTCAATATAACACCCACGGTGGCTGAATTGCTTAAGAACTCTGTATATCAGGATTCAGGTACACCCAGGGTGTAGGGGTGTTGTTCTGTAAGGTGAGTTGATAGAGACACAAGGTAACACTGAGT
>NW_011476107.1:1787-3443 GCF_000754665.1 Bison bison bison | reverse complement strand
CCCCTGAAGGACGAAATGGCAACCCACTCCAGTATTTTTGCCTGGAGAATCCCATGGACAGAGGAGAATTGTGGGCTACAGTCTATGGTATCCCAAAGGCTCAGACACAACTTGGCAAGTAGACAACAGCAACAATGCATGAGTTTTTGAACTTTTCTTTAGCACTGATGTCCTGGAAAAGGAAAAGGGAAATTATTAGGCTGAAAGTGCTTTTTGAAAAACTTCCATTTTCGATGTGGACCATTTTTTAAGAAGTCTTCATTGAATTTGTTACAATATTGCTTCTGCTGTTTTCTGTTCTGTTTTCTTGGCCCCGAGGCATGTAGGATCTTAGCTCCCTAAAAATAGATTGGACATGTACCCCATTCATTGGAAGGGGAAGTCTTAACGACTGGACCGCCAGGGAAGTCCCAGGAAATGTACATCTTAAGGAAAGGGCTGCATGACAGTTCTTCACATCCAACTTGAGAGTCTGACTCAGCAAATATGAGAGGGGGGCCACTATGCAGGTTATGCCTCAAATCAGGTTCTGTTTTCTCTAGAAAACCTGAATTTTACAATTTTCTGTCCTAACACTACCCCATGTATGTCCTGCTTTCGGTTATTGCTGTTTTCCATAAGAAGCTGGAATTTAGAAAACTTTTCATATCTCGAGATAGGAGTCTAGGTCCGTTTCCTTATTTGCTCTGAGGAATCTAATGATATGAATGTGGCATGACTGGTTTAACAATTTTCACAGTGATGGACACTTTGCTGGCTTCACATTTTTCACCATAACAAGTACTTAAGGTAAAAATCTGAATTCAATGACAGTAAAAGCTTTTGCAATAACAACTGAGTATCTATCCTGTATCTCTGCTCAGAATTCGAGCCAGATACACATAAGGTCAGATTTTCAAGTAATCACATGGGAAAAAAAAAAGAATAAATTGATTTTTTAAACTATATTTGATTGAACCCAATACCCTGATGTGAAGAGCCTACTCACTGGAAAAAGACCCTGATGCTGGGAAAGACTGAGGGCAGGAGGAGAGGGGGACGACAGAGATGGTTGGATGGTATCACTGACTTGATGGACATGAGTTTGGATAAACTCCAGGAGTTGGTGATGGACAGGGAAGCCTGGTGTGCTGTGGTCCATGGGGCTGAAGAGGTGGACACGACTGAGGCACTGAACAACAAGTATGTGTAATGTGGTAGTTTGATACCCTTGTTTGTATTTGTGGAATTTTTACCAAGATCAAGATAATTAACATATCCATCACCTAACTTTATATATATATATATATGTATGTATTTTTGCATATAGTTCACACCTGCTACCTGATACCAGCTAAGTCGCTTCAGTCGTGTCCGACTCTGTGCGACCCCATAGACGGCAGCCCACCAGGCTCCCCTGTCCCTGGGATTCTCCAGGCAAGAACACTGGAGTGGGTTGCCATTTCCTTCTCCAATGCATGAAAGTGAAAAGTGAAAGTGAAGTCGCTCAGTCGTGTCTGACTCTTCGAAACCCCACGGGCTGCAGCCCACCAGGCTCCTCTGTCCATGGGATTTTCCAGGCAAGAGTACTGGAGTGGGGTGCCATTGCCTTCTCCATGCATATATATTTTACATGTATATATATGTTTACATTTATATTTACATGTATATATATAT
>NW_011476107.1:0-1442 GCF_000754665.1 Bison bison bison | reverse complement strand
TTTAAAAAAAAAAAAAAGATATAAAAGAAAGGATTTTTTTTTTTTAAACTAGTCATGGATATCTGCCTTTGATAGCTAGACTTGTGACAGACGTTATAAGATCATGGAGGAAGAAGTCAGAAAAACCATCAACACTTGAGGAAGGCACAAAATAAAGACTGAAAAGATTCTCGGGCCTCTGATGACGTCAGAGTCACTGAGTGGGTTGAGCTGACACTTGCCTTCCCAATGGGGACTGGAAGCCAGTTGAGTTCAAATTTTCTCTTCCAGATACAAGCATTCTAACTTACACACTTGCCCATGTTCCTCACTGTACTAATACTACTAAGAGTTTATACCTGTAAGTAGGATCAGCAAAAGGACTAAGAAATTAAAAATAAATCTTGCTGCTGCTGCTGCTGCTAAGTTGCAGCCTACCAGGCTCCTCCATCAATGGGATTTTTCCAGGCAAGAGTACTGGAGTGGGGTGCCATTGCCTTCTCCAAAAATAAATCTTCGAAGGCTGCAATTGCTGTAAGATAATTAATAAGAAAAAACTATCATTAATGTGATACTATATAGAGAATCAGAATAAGCTTTAGAGGAAAAGGCTGTGGAAGTCTACTGATTTAGTCTCTGGGCCAGTGAATAAAATGAACCTGTAACAGTCCTTTAAAAAGCTTGGTATGAAATGATCACAAGCATTGTGTTGCACGAAACTCAGAAGCCTCCAGAAGTGTGACCTAATTTAATTTTTTTTCTGTTCAGCCCCTTGCCTTTCCCCCTTTCTTCCTCATGCCAGCCCTGGTTTTACTTCAACAGCTGAAGAACTGACACCTAACTATATATATGTGTGTGTATATATCTATATATATTTTTTATTTTTCATTTTTTTTTTGGTTGTGTTAGCAGGTAAGATCTACTCTCAGCCACTTTCAAGAATAACTTCTGAGCATTGAATGCTCAGCATGGTGACCATAGTAATAATAAGGGATTATATATGCAACCATTTCATTTTGTAAGAAAAAAGTAGTATTTCATAAAATACTTACAAATGCATTCTTAATATGAAAATATAACTGGGTTAACCAAAACGTTCATTCGGATTTTTCTATAAGATGTTATGGAAAAACCCAAATGAACTTTTTGACCAACCCAATATGCAGAGACATTACATTGCCTATAAAGTTCCATCTGGTCTAGGCTATGGTTTTTCCAGTAGTCATGTATGGATGTGAGAGTTGGACTGTGAAGAAGGCTGAGTGCCAAAGAATTGATGCTTTTGAACTGTGGTGTTGGAGAAGACTCTTGAGAGTCCCTTGGACTGCAAGGAGATCCAACCAGTCCATTCTAAAGGAGATCAGCCCTGGGATTTCTTTGGAAGGAATGATGCTAAAGCTGAAACTCCAGTAGTTTGGCCACCTCATGTGAAGAGTTGACTCATTGGAAAATACTCTGATGCC
>NW_011476106.1:22212-24262 GCF_000754665.1 Bison bison bison | reverse complement strand
GCAAAATTAAAGAACCCATTTAAATTACAGTCTATCCACTGCTGTTCAAGGTACTGTGGACATTAGGGTCTACTGCTGTCATCCATTCCCAATTAATGTCTGTGTTAGATTGATTTCAGTATGCTATGTTATAAAGGTTAATTGTTGTTGATCCCCCCTTCCCACTTAATTTCAAGCAGGTCATTCTACTTCACTTGTAAACTAGCACTTAAATATCACTGGATTCAATATATTATTAGTGGGCAGTTTGGAAAGAACTAATCTTCTCTAGTTTCATTCATTTCAGCCATTCTGATATAGCTACTGTGTTCCCATAAAAAAAATTCATTATTCTAAATTCGTCACTCTATATATTTGACATCATCATAATAAGCCATATCATTTGGTTATTTATTTTAAAAATTCCTATAAAATAAATAGTATCATCATACCTATATTTCAGTCCTACAGTAAGCAGTCTACTTTCTCCTTATAAAATATATAATTGAAATAAAAATTACACTTTCATTTAGTTGTTCCCAAGAGGCATTTTGGAATAATAATGCACATCCGTAAATTACAGTTATTTTTTTCCTCATCATACTATCAAGTTTATGTCTCTTCATGATGATAGAGATGAATAATATGCATAGAACAAAACTTAAACTACCACTTTAGGCTATTTCTTTATGTGTGCATATGTCTAACCTACACTTTCTTTTAAAAATATTTACCCTTTAAAAAGAAGCATCAGTCATTGTGTGATCAGGAAGGCAGCCCAAGGCAATATAGACAAAAGCTGGACACAATTCACATTATTCATGTGAAGACGTGTCAGAGTACACTGTATGTATGTTCTATTACACTGTTTTACAGGCATACCCAGAAAACCAGAGTGTTTTTATTTAAGCTAATTTGGGGAACTTACCTACTTTTTGCATCGCCTAATGGCACACTGTTTTTTTCTTTTTTAGTTTTTTTTTTCATTATCTTTATTGAAGTATAGTTGATTTACAATATTATTGGTTGCAGGTATACAACATAGTGATCAATATTTTATAGATTATACTTCATTTAAACTTATTACAAACAATGGCTCTCTTCCCCTGTGCTTTGTGACATATCCTTTTGCTTGCTTCTTTTGTATGTAATAGTGTATATCCCTCAATCCCTTACATCTATCTTGCTGCTCACCACCTCCTTTCTTACCACTGGCAACCACTAGTTTTTTTCTCTGTATCTGTGAGTCTGATTCTGCTTTGTTATATTCATTAATTTGCTTTGTTGTTTAGATCCCACATAAAAGTGATAACATACAGTATTTGTCTTTCTCTTTATGACTTACTTCACTAATCACTAATATTCTCTATGTCCATCCACCATTGTTGCAAATGACAGAGTTTCACATCTTCTTATCCATTCATCAGTTGATGAACACTTAGGTTACTTCCATATCTTGGCAATTGTAAATAATGTGGCTATGAACATTGGGGCACATGTATCTTTTGAATTAGTGTTTTCATTTTCTTTGGATATATACTCAGGAGTGAAATTGCTGGATCACATGGTAGTTTTCAGTTTTCTAAGGAAACCATCCCATTTTCCATAGTGACTGCACCAATTTACATTCCTATCAGCAGTGCACAAGTATTCCCTTGTGTCCACATCCTCACCAACATTTGTTATTTCTGGTCTCTTTGATGATAGCCATTCTGACAGATGTGAGGTGATACCTCATTTTGGTTTTGTTTTGCATTTCTCTGATGATTAGCAATGTTGCATATCTTCTCATGTTCCTGTCAGCCATCTGTACATTTTCTTTGGGAAAATGTTTGTTCAGGTCTTCTCCCATTTTTAAACTGGGTTGTTTATTTGCTGTTGAGTTGAATGAGCTGTTCGTATTTGTTGGATATTAGTCCTTATTGGTCATATCTTTTGCAAATATTTTCCACCATTCCATAGGCTGTTTTTTTTGGTTTTTTTTTGTTTTTTCATTTTTTCAGTGGTTTCCCTTGCTGTGCAAAGCACTTTTAAGTTTAATTAGGTCCTACTTATTTATTTTTGGTTTTAT
>NW_011476106.1:18140-20280 GCF_000754665.1 Bison bison bison | reverse complement strand
ATTGTTGTTGTTCAGTCGCTTAGTCATAACTGATTCTTTGCAACTCCATGGACTGCAGCACACCAGGCTTCCCTGTCCTTCACCATCTCCCAGAGCTTGCTCAAATTCATGTTCATTGAGTCAGTGATGCCATTCAACCATCTTGTCCTCTGTCATCCCTGTCTCCTCCTGCCTTCAATCTTTCCCAGCATCAGGGTCTTTTCTAAGAGTCAGCTGTTCCCATCAGGGGGCCAGACTATTGGAGCTTCAGCTTCAGCATCAGTCCTTCCAATGAATATTCAGGACTGATTTGCTTTAGGATTGACTGGTGTGATTTCTTTGCAGTCCAAGGGACTCTGAAGAGTCTTCTTCAACACCGCAGTTCAAAAAACATCAATTCTTTGGTGCTCAGCCTTCTTCATGGTTTACTCCATTAGTCTGTTCTTCCAAAACTTCACAATCCAGCTCAGATAGGTTTTCTAAATGTCTACTCTTCACTAACAACAAAAAAAGTTGTAATACTACTTGCAACCCCATCTGCCTCTGTCCATGCAGTTTTACTTCATTCATAGACTACTTTCATATGTATGAAAGTTTAAAATCTTTAGGGTAAATCTCAGCAGTCATTCATTTTTGTTCTCATCAACCAGTACTTGTTGACCAGCTCTGTGCCAGGTTTTATTGTAGGTACTAGGTATATAACCATGAACAAAACAATGTCCCTTTCTTGTCAAATTTGCATTTTAGCAGGGCAGGCTGATGGTAAACAAATAAATACACAATAAAATAATAGATAAGAAATGCTATGAAAAAAATAATCAACGTTGAATGGGAAGTGAAGTGGCATTTTAGACAGTGTTGTTAGGGAAGAAGGCTGAGTGTGTGAAATCTGAGGAGAGCTATAATGAATTAAAGGAAGGAAGCATGCTACTATCTGAAGCAAATAAGCCAGGATGAGGGATCTGTTAAATGTTGAGGCCCTGACATGGGAATATGCCATTCCAGTAATAGTGAAGAGACTTTTGGTGTAATATGATGAGAATGAACCTTATGATATGAAATAGTATCTGTCATAAGAAAAAAAAAGCATACACAAGAGCAGAGAGCTCAGTATTAAAAGACAAGGTTTAAATCCTTGCTTGAGTATTTAATTTGCTGTGTGATCTTGGGCAAGATAGATTTTTTTCAAGCCTCATCATCCTCTTTTGGAAAATGAGTGTGACACTTGCCTCATAGATTAAGCTAATACATGTGAGATATCTGGCATTATATCATAATCTTTATAAGGTATAATTATGTTGATTTATTCATTATTATTTTATTATTTATATGCATAGACATTTTCATGAGATAAGTAATGAACATTAGTAGCAGAACTTGAAGATGTTATGAATTTTCAGGATTTAGTACCACTCAGTCAATGTACTTGTTTTTATACAATCAACAAATGTGTGAGGATACCAGTAATTAAGTTCCAATACATTCTTCCATTTCACTAGTTTTTAAAAACTGATGAATTACCAGAATGTAAATGAGTTAATTGCATACTCACTTTTAACCACCACGTAAAATTATATGTAAAATTAGCCATCAGACTTCCAATTTGTTGTCATATTCCACAGAAGTGTATAATATATAAACTTTGATGGTAAAAGTCTACAGAACTGCCTAATATAGGGTCTTGATAACTATCTCAACATTTGACCTCCAGATACAGTGAAACAAAGTGTCAATTGAATAATCTATATTCATGAACAACATTAAAATAACAAGGAACACAGTAGCCCACATAATACTGTAAAACTAAAGCACATTCCAAATTAAATATGTTTATTTTTATTCTGGGTAATATTTGCTAGACTATTTCTAATATCTGTCAAGATTTTAAGAATATCTTAATACTTTCACACCTATATATTTTAAATTTGATAACACATCATTTATTTTTTTTATTTAATCATTTTTTAATATAATTTTATTTTAGTTGGAGGTTAATTACTCTACAATATTGTATTTGCTTTGCCATACATCAACATGAATCCGCCACAGGTATACACGTGCTCCCCATCCTGAACCCCCCTCCCACCTCCGTCCCTGTACCATCCCTCTGGGTCATCCCAGTGCACCAGCCCCAAGCATCCTTATCATGCTTCAAACCTGG
>NW_011476106.1:14970-17919 GCF_000754665.1 Bison bison bison | reverse complement strand
TACCATCTTTCTAAATTCCATATATATGCGTTAGTATACTGTATTGGTGTTTTTCTTTCTGACTTACTTCATTCTGTATAATAGGCTCCAGTTTCATCCATTTCTAAGCCTAAATCTTATCTCTAATAATAAGATAAATTCCATGATATTTGTTAGGATAAGAGAATTTATTTCACTCAAGGAGAAAATCTGTTTTCTGTCTATCTTACTCATGTATCTATATATCCATCTGGGCTTCCCTGGTGGCTCAGTGGTAAAGAATCCGCCTGCCAGTGAAGAAGATGCATGTTTAATCCATAGGCTGGGAAGATCCCCTGGAGGAGGAAATGGCAACCCATTCCAGTATCCTTGCCTGGGAAATCCCATGGGTGGAGGAGCCTGGTGGGCTACAGTACATGGGGTCGCAAAAGAGTTGGACACAGCTTAGTGACTGAACAACAACAACAACAATCTATCTACCCATCTATCAACCCATCCATCTATGAAGATTAGCATTCAACACATAATAATAGATATTAGTAATACAAGAATAATTAACAATATTAAAAGAAAATAATATTTAGGAACAAAAATTTTCTGAAGCATAAGATCAATTATTTATCTCATTTTTTTTTTGGCATATGAAGCATAAAAAACCACCATTCCAATAAAGTTATAATAAAGAGGGTGATTACTGAAAGGTTTATATCTGTTATTTTTTGTGGTCTTACAAATATATGAACTCCATCTTTAAGCATTTTGATGTACCAACTATTGACTAAGAATTATGTGCAGTATCTTATGGCTCATTTTTCTCAGTACCTAAAAAACAAAGATTGGAGTTATGAAAATTGTAGTAGATGGGCACTAGGGAATTATGGGAAATAATTTGTAAATTTAATATGAAGCCCAAACATCTGTTCAAGTCAATCTCCCACAGCTAATGTGGCAGAGAGTATGAGTCACAGACTGAGGTAAGGAAAAGTTCTTCTTCCACAGGGACAGATACTGAATGTAATAAACATAACTTTTCTTCTTCAACTAAATATTACTTAAAAGGAAAGCTTCTGCCATCAAATCTACCTTCCTTTCCTCTCTTAGCAACACTCCCTTCCCTTTCACCTCTTGTATTGAACCTCAGCACTGGATTTTCTTTCTGTTTCTTGTACCAGTAAAGCTAAAATAGGAATAATCATAAATGTGAAACTCCAAAAAATCTAGCAGCTTGTCCCCTTTGTTGTTTTCCTTTATTGTTGGAAATGTAGATTTAAAATTTAAAAGCAAAAAATACAGAATGCAATTGTATTCTGTCATTCCTTCATTCAGATTTACTTATTTGATATAATCTTATTGAACTTTTAATGTAAAAAAGAATGAAACATAATGAAACAAAACTCTTGTAAAGAGATTTTTCAGTGTTTAACTTTCTTTCTAAAGAGAAGAGTAATAAATGTGGAAATGTTCATGGAATCCACACTCTTCTAGTGTTGCCAAGGGTTAAACCGAGAGTGATCACTTTCTATCCATTCTGTTACATTAGTCCTAAGTGGCCAACAAACATTATATGCAATGCTTGACTTCCAGGGCACAAATGTAGGTAAACATTCTCATAGGTACGCTACCATTTATCAGGAAAAATTCTATTCATTTAACTTCCGTTTAGCTAAATTATCATGTTGATGGGGGGAGTGGCTCATAGGCCAACAGGTCTTCCATTTTCCATTCTAGAATGTACACCTTTCACTGCTGGTAGCTTCCATTTATTTTGCTTGCCTCTTTTGCAGCACAGAGACAAGTTAAAATTCATAGATTCGTGAGGAGCTATGAATGAATTAACACATGAATGATAGGAAGTGGTTGATATTCAGTTCATCCAAGTGTTTGGACAATTGCCAATAGTTTTGTCACTCCTGTATTAAGCAGAAGTTGTAGTTTAGAAATTTTAGTTTTGTATAGTATTTAAAGTTGTCATAGCCATTACTCTGATAAGGACAAAAAAATCATATTATTTTCTTATATCTGCTCTTATTTTTGTGTTTTTTCCTTAATTTATATTGAGCATTTATATCAAACAACTTATAAGACCATAATTTGAATTTTTGAATTAAAACTCATTTTTCTATCAATATCAGAGTAAAACAGACAGTAGATGCAGTAGGAATGATACACTTGGAAGAAGCAAGAAAATCAAAGATAGATGGGGAAAGTGGGCCCATTTCCGATTACATTTCAACTTGTCTGTATTCAAAACATCCTGTCCAAATCACTGCCTTTTTATATCATTTATAGCTTTCTAAATGAAGTATGAACACAAGATTAATGAATATTATTCCTACTTTAAAGCCAGTGAATGACATATTAGCATTGAAAAACTAATAATAGTCATCTTCATCAAAGGTGTCTAGGGTTTTCTTTTTAAATTGGCTCCTAACTTACTATGTGACCTCAGACAAATCATTCAGCATCCTGGTTCTCAGCCATATCGTGTTGAAAAGGAAAGGCTTCAATTAACTCCTCAGAACCAAAAAATTTCTGAACGTATATATAGTATATAATAGCCATCTGGGTATTTGCTGACTTAAACACTTATCTAACTTTGGAATTACACCCATATTTTAATATGTACTCCTTCAGTGTTAAAAGCAAGCTGTTGAGCAAAATAGCCCCCTTGATCATTTTTTTATTCTTAATATTTGTTTCCTGAAGTTGACAGATATTCTTTTCCAAATGCCATGAAGTTAAATAATGTGTTGCTTAAAGAAGACTGTAATGTAGTCATGTCATAGAAAGCCTGCTCATCTGGTCTGCTAAATTATTCTATCTGTGAACATGTCAGTTTATTACCCACCAACATGTTTAATACTTTTATTATAAATTCTTAACATTTGTATTAGAACATCAAGAATACAGGGCAACATTTTCTAGAAAAAAAAAATCATCTCTTTCTAAATTTGTGTTGCTAAGTCACTT
>NW_011476106.1:11121-14870 GCF_000754665.1 Bison bison bison | reverse complement strand
AGCCCACCAGGCTCCCCCGTCCATGGGATTTTCCAGGCAAGAGTACTGGAGTGGGGTGCCATTGCCTTCTCCGAAATTTGTGTTAGTGATAGGTAAATGTAGAAATTTAGTGATTAAAATACATGAGCTTTGGGCACACTGCCTAGGTGAAAATCCTGGATTTCATCACTATTAGTATGACCTAGGAGAAGTTAATCTCTCCGTCAGTTTCTTTTTTTCTTAAATGGATGTAATAATAATCTCTCATAGGCTTATTTTGATGATAGATATTTCAATGTATGTAACACCTTTAGATGCCTGACATCTAGTTAATCTCTTTATATACTATTTTTCTTCCTATTATAATAATTTATGGAAGATAAATTATGCATTAAATAAACTGAAATAAAATATTTTTTTATTTGTTCATTTTGAAAGGAAATATACAGGTTTTTCATTTACCTCCTAGGTGCCTTTTAGAGTGAGGCATTGCATGGTTAGTTTGTATAAAGGTTCAGTGAACTTTCTCATAATGATTTTTATTGAACATATGGAAACTATTAAGCATTAGCAAAAGTCACTATCCACTGAGCTGTATCCAGAGGCTGACAGTTATGTCTGTCTCTCACAAAAATAAACACCTGAATAAATGCAGTAAGAAATATATTACCTGTCATTTTCATTTCTAAGGGCATTTCAACAAACCATATCTGCATGTTAAATGTACCCATTCTAGTCTTCATATGAGAAATTACTTTTTTCCTGCTAGAATGTACTATGACACATCTAGAGGGGAAATGTAATAATATAATTGAGACCATTTCTTCTCATTTTATATGTAAAAGAGTGTGCTGTATCAATTTATTTATGTGTATAGCCATAGGCAACCTCTAAAATATTTAAACTTCTTAAATGTCACATATTTCAGTTAATATTGAGCTTATATTGTTTGTTTTTGGTTGATTACAGTGATAATCTATCAGAAATTCACACATACTTATTCTCTCTTTCTGTGTATATATATATATGTGATATATATATGTGTGTACATGCATGGTATATAAATCCTTATATAATACATACTAATTGTATATAAATTTATAAGATTTAACTATATATAGTTATAATTTCTATTTAATTTCATAATTATATATAATTAGCATGTATTATCAGAGAAGGCAGTGGCACCCCACTCCAGTACTCTTGCCTGGAAAATCCCATGGACAGAGGAGCCTGGTGGGCTGCAGTCCATGGGGTGCTAAAAGTCCAACACGACTGAGCGACTTCACTTTCACTTTTCACTTTCGTGCATTGGAGAAGGAAATGGCAACCCACTACAGTGTTCTTGCCTGGAGAATCCCAGGGACGGGGGAGCCTAGTGGGCTGCCGTGTATGGGGTCACACAGAGTTGGACACGAGTGAAGTGACTTAGCAGCAGCAGCAGCAGCAGCATGTATTATATATAAGCATTGACCTATTTAGATTTTAGACATTAAGGATATATAAAAATATTTGCCAATATTTAAGTAATTTCTGATGAATTAAAGAATGTATCCTACACCAGTAAACCACTAATAGAAACATTTTTTTGCTATGAAATAATTAAATCTTTAATTAAAACTTTCTTAAATAAGTTATATGCAGCAACTGAGAGCAGGGACACTGAAATAGACAGACTTGGGTTCCTAATCCCTGGCTCCAATATTTACTAGCATTGTGATATTTTGCCAATTATTTCAGTTCTCTAGTCTCCATTTCCTGATTTTCAAAAAGGGAGTGTTAATATTTATGCCACAAAATTTTTAATAAGATCTGTCAACTATACACGCTGTTATATATAAAATAGATAACTAATAAGGACCTATTGTATAGCACAGAGAATTCTTCTCAGTACTCTGTAATGACCTAAATGGGAAAAAAAAAATCTAAAAAAAGAGTGGATATATATGGGTAACTGAGTCACCTGGCTAGGCCCCTGAAACTAATACAACATTGTAAATCAGCTATACTCCAATAAAAAATAAAATAGCAATAGCAAATCATTATATTGTACACCTGAAACTAATACTCTATGTCAATTATACAGGTCAAGAATAACTCAAAAAAAAAGAAAAAAAATAGAAAAGATCAGTCAAGATAATAGATGTAAGCACTTAACACATGGCTTGACGTGTAGCAAACATCCAATAAATAGTGGTCCAATATTATTAATATTTACATAGTGTTTTTTTCTCTTTCTGATTGGAATAAGGCTGGCTCCCAGCGTAGAGTCTGCAACACTTTCCTATCACCCCCATGCCCAATAGGTGATATTAGCAGCTGGGCACTGTGTTTTTACGTGGACTGGTGTGTTCCTCCTTAGTTGAGGATTTTACCAAGATTATTAAGCTAATCATACCTAATGCAAAGACAGTGCAAATTTGAAAATATCAGAAACTAGAGACCTGTCATAATAATGAAAGATATAAAACATGTATGTGGTGCAACAGTGATAAACATCGTAGATGTATCTGAGGTCCATCATTTGACGGTTAAGCGATGGTGCTCAAGGACAGACAAGACATGTCAGTGTGTGGAACATGTGCTGCACTGACATTCATGTATGGGAAAGGAGCAGAGCTGAGAAAATACCCCAAACTCAAACATCAAAAGCTCCCAAATTGGAGTATGTAACTAGAGGAAAAGCAGCCCTACCAGATGCTGGTTAATCCAGCATGAACTTGGGGCAGGGCAGAGAGTTGTTCTTCAAGGATTTGGGTTCACGGTGTAACTGATGTCACTTAGGTCTTAAGCCACAGATACCTCATGGGCTGTGCACCCGTTTGAATTGGCACCACCTGGCAGGGAGGTGGTGCCAGGACTGCCAGGGATCCCTTCCAGTACTTGTGGAGATAACTCGGGAAGAGGGAGAGCCCTGCCTTGACAGATTTTCAACGTGGGTGAAACTGGTCTATTTTGAGAAAAGATGTTCAGTAGAACATATGTCAGTAAGGAAGAGGAGATGATGCTAGTTTTAAAGCTCAAAAGAGCTGGCTTACACTCTAATTTGGGGGAAGACGCATCCAGGGAACGCAGGCTTAATCTCCTCTTAGTCATTCTTTTGAACAGGTGGAGTTTACCGTTTACCCCTTTCTGCTTGAGGGTAGAAAATATAACCAATGTAATCCCAGGTGTTCTCCATCCATTTCATTTTAGGACAGTGCATCCCTCTTCTTCCAGTGCAGGCATCCATGTTCCCCAGTGTTCCTGGAGCACACACGACCTCCAGAGGACGCATCTGTACATATGATCAGCAACTGGATGCACAAGCTTGTCTACACAGACCTTTGGTCTGGATGTCTTTAATCCTGGGCATGTGTTCACCAGTCTAGTTTAAGGCCATATGGTCCATGATGCTTTTCACTGAGGTATTCGCCTGCCACAACTGGTTCTCTTTCTCAGCTAACTGCCATACTCTTTTCAGGGATAGGAAAATTGTCTCCACTGTTGTGCTGCACTCCAAGGTCTTAAAGGATTAAGTGAGGCTGCCTTTGCTATTTCTATCTGTCAGGGCCCCTCCTCACAAACCGAGTAGCGTCTGATTTTCTTATCTCCTCTCCCAACTCTCTTTTTCCTCCTCTTGCGCAGAGTTCTTATGTCTGCTGTGGTGGGGAAAACTCATTTTTAAGACATTTTTTTTCCAAATCTTTCTCTGGCTTGTACTTAAACTCAAACATTGAAATAAGAAACAAAAATATGATGAAATGAAGTCCTTTTTCCACAGAGCATGC
>NW_011476106.1:10638-11021 GCF_000754665.1 Bison bison bison | reverse complement strand
TTTGATCCCTGGGTTGGGAAGATTCCCCTGGAAAAAGAAATGGCAATGCACTGCAGTATTCTTGCCTGTGAAATCCCATGGACAGAGGAGCCTGGTGTGCTACAGTCTGTAGGGTCGCAAAAGAGTTGGACATGACCTAGCGATTGAGCATGCGCAAACGAGTTGGACATGACCTAGTGACTGAGCATGCACACATTCTAATTTATATAGGGTTCATACTTTATTTTTTAACTGATGAGATACACAAATATTTCGAGACCCTCATTCTAGGTAAAAGGTAATCATCCCTGTCTCTTACATATTTGAATATGAGTTTTGATCTGCTAGATCCTTCATTTGGATGGTGGCTCAGATGGTAAAGAATCCACCTGCAATGCAGAATA
>NW_011476106.1:6301-10509 GCF_000754665.1 Bison bison bison | reverse complement strand
GGCAACCCACTCCAGTATTCTTGCCTGGAGAATCCCATGGACAGAGGAACCTGGCAGGCTATAGTCCATGGGGTCACAAAGAGTTGGAACACAACCCAGATCTAGATTTATGGTATCACTTGTCTACTTATTAAAAATATCCTGCTCATAGACAAAGGCCCTTTGGACTTGGGGTACCAGAAGATGACAGCTTGGGACCCAGAGATCTTTTCTTGAGTAAATCTTAGTTTTGGTATAATGGATCTGATGTGTTTCATGGACATAGTGTGCAGTTTAGAAAGTGGAAAGACTCGGAATCAGGGAATATTTGTGAGTCCAAGCTTTGCCAGTTGCTATCTGTATGATTTGAAGTGAGAAACTGACTTTTCTGTTTCTCTGTGTGCTCACCTCTAAAATGGGGAAGGGTAGTGTACATTCTGATCCTTCTCATAAGACTACCATGAGGATTTAGTAGATGAGACTGGGACATGTGCTATTGATGTGCATTTGGAAATATCTTGTCTGTTGGCACATATCAAATCTGCACGTGCCACCAGTTCCTCGCTTTCCACTCCAAAAATCACCTATGAAAAAAGTGAAAGTGCTTTCCTCTCAAGAGCGATGGAACAACAGAGGGTAGACTTAACATGGATTATAATAACGACAGCAATAGCAACTCTCACTTCTTGAAGGTCTCATGTACTTTGCTGACACTTATGTGCTATGTCTGCTCCCCTTGTCCATTTTACCCAGAATGAATATCCCTACCTCCTGTCCTCTGGATTCCTGCTACCCACCCTGCTAGAAAGGCTCTGTGGTTCTCACTGTCATCTGAGAAATACTAGACTTAGAGAGAATACCAACTTATGTAAAATACACACACATCTGTGCCTATACTCTTTGTATCTGTCAAGTCCAGTCCAGACCCTGGCAGGTGGTCTAGCTGATTAGAAGATGTTTGTTGAATGAATGAATAATTAAATAACTAACCATGTGCTCCTCCATCGAACTCTCAGTTCTACTTTTTTTTTGGTTATGTAGCTGCTAAAGTAAAGCTATAGCCTAAGAGATTCTGTTATGAAATGTCTATAGAACAAGGGAAATTGGAATAATTAGGCACTTTATTAATTATTGTCATTTAAAAATAAATGGTGTGTAGTTTACGCCACGTATGAACATAAGCCAGAAACAATTTCTAGAAATCTGGAAGTTCAGGAATAACATCATTGAAGCAAAATGAGTGAAAAAAAAAAAAAAATAAAAGCATCTATTACAGGCACTTCCTGATTTACTGGATATTGACTATGTGCATGGAACTATTAAGGGTCTTGTGAATAGTTACAAAGAGAGGTATCTGATGAGATTTTTCTGTGGAAAATCTAAGAGTGCTAACAAAATGGAGTGTTCCCAGAGATTGATATTCCTCAAAGCTTGGCACTCTTTATGCACTATTACACTTTGAGTGTCTTCTTTCTGAATCAATAGGAAGAGGCTCTAACTGAAGCCTGTATTTTTGTTACTGTATTATATCTTTAATAGTAAGAGCTTTGGAAAATCTATCATTAGATATAATTATTCTTCAATCCATAACTCTCAACATTTGTACAAATAAATGCTCTGTCTCCATCAGCCTATCTTGCCCACGGAGATTTAGCAAAGCACACCAGTTTTACAAATGTAATTTCAGAGATGGTAATTAATCTGTAAAATATTTTATGTTAACACTTCAGTGAATATGTTCTGTGGGAATATACTGTCATCACATTGCTGGCTCATGAAGACATATGATACGTGTATTTGCTCTATGTAACAGCATGCTGTCTGCATTCTGAAAAGGAGATCCCACATTCTATGAGCATTTAACCATCCACTAGTATTTTACATCATCAACACAACCCTTCAGTTCTGTGTCCTCTACCACTTATTTCCCTCTTGACTCTCTTTTACACAGAAACCTCTTGAAAAACTTACCTCTGCTCTCTCCATGTCATGCTCCCAGCCTGGCTCCAGTGCACTGCATGTCGACTTCTACCAGCAGAGTTTCAGGGGAGTTGCTCTCACCAAGGACACTGAGGGTCCTTCTTTTGCCAAATTTGGTGAAGTTTTTCTTTTCTTTTTTTTTTCTTTTTGCACTTTATCTTACTTCACCTGATTAGGGACCAATTGGCACCTCTATCCTGTTTAAAACACTCTATTCCTAATTTGTATGACTCCAACATTCTTACCTCTTTTGTGACTCACAAGGCATATCCCTTTCTTTTTTTTTAATTTTATTTTATTTTTAAACTTTACATAATTGTATTAGTTTTGCCAAATATCAAAATGAATCCGCCACAGGTATACATGTGTTCCCCATCCTGAACCCTCCTCCCTCCTCCCTCCCCATACCATCACTCTGGGTCGTCCCAGTGCTCTAGCCCCAAGCATCCAGTATCGTGCATCGAACCTGGACTGGCAACTCGTTTCATACATGATATTTTACATGTTTCAATGCCATTCTCCCAAATCTTCCCACCCTCTCCCTCTCCTACAGAGTCCATAAGACTGTTTCTTTAAGTAGTGATATTCTTCAATGTTTTGTTCTAGGGCCTTTTTCCCCTCGTACTTGACATCCTTTCTCTGGGTAATCTCATCTGTGAATGCAATTAGCATTCTTATGTTGATGACCCTTTAACTGTAATTCCAGCCCAGATAATTTTCCAAAGTACTCTATAAAAATAAACAAATGTCTATTGGATCTCTATAAATTTGCCTCACAAACTTTAGCTTAAATGCTCAAACCCAAGCATTAGCACTGTGAATCCTACTTCTACCCTCTGGTTCCCTGACTTATTTAATATGACCACCACCTACTTTGTTGAACAAAGCTGAAGCCTAGATATAAACCATGCATCCAGTTAATCCAAGTAATTGTTTGGTTGATTACTTTTTGAAAGAACTCTCTCTAGAATGTCTTATTTTCCTCTTCTTGAAACCTAATACCAGAAATCAGATGACCCTGATCTATTGCTAAGATTTTTAAATAGCAACTCTTGCCTAAATCCTGGTATTCTACTCTTGCTGTTCTCATCTATTTCCACACAAAAACTTAAGAAATCTTTCTAAAACAAAAATCTGAGTATGCCCATTTTCTGCCCAAAAGCCATGAGTAATCCTCTTGTCTCTTCCATGGATAAAGTGAAAACTTTGAGATGTGGCTTATTAGCTCTTTCTGTATGGAACCACAGGTTACATCCTCACTTGTCCTCTCTGCCACCATACTCCACCACAAGCTCCGATGTTCCTCCATTTGCCCTTTCCTGCACAGATAGACTCAAGTCCTTTCAGCTTGCCAAATGATTCCTCCTCTACTGTCTTATGTCCCTGATGCTCAGTGGTAAAGAATTCACCTGCCAATTCAGGAGTCATGGGTTCTATCTCTGGGTTGGGAAGATCCCCTGGAAGTAAGAAATGGCAACACACTCCAGTATTATTACCTGGAAAATTCCATGGACAGAGGAGCCTGGTGGGCTACAGTCCATGGGGTCACAAAGAGTTGGACACGACTTAAGAGACTAAAACAGTAACAACTAATGTCTTGTCTGTTTGTCATTCTTTTTTTACCCTTTTGGTTACCCCCTAAACTATTCAGCCTTACAAAAGTAAAACTATCTATACAGTTTCCAAATCACTAGATCCTAATATTTCACATTTTTCCCCCATGGGGACCTGAATTCATCATAATGGTTGTAGCCACCACCATGGCCCATCTCTTCCATTCCTGCTTTACCTGATGAGCTTATACATCTTCTTCACGGTTCTTTGTGGCAAGAAATTCATAGTGGTCTTGCCATCCCACTCCCTGCCCCCACATCTGATTAGGTGCATTTTTAATAGTTTTTTGGAAGCCTCTACTTCCTCCGTTACAGATCTTACCTCACTGTCATATAATAACTTACAAGAAGGGAAGCCATGAGGTGGTGAGAACTGAGTTGCTTGCTTCACACATTTATGTCCAAGACCTAATGCCATATTCAATACATAGTAGATTCTCAATAAATCTTTTTCAGATAAACAAAGAGTTTTAACAATTTAAAAAGATTAAATAAGGAGAAGTAATTGTGTTTTGGTAGTTTAGCGTCTGAATTGAGTAATTTTTTTCTTTTTTTTTTAAATTTTATTTTATTTCCAAACTTTACATAATTGTATTAGTTTTGCCAAATATCGAAATGAATCCACCACAGGTATAC
>NW_011476106.1:4662-5105 GCF_000754665.1 Bison bison bison | reverse complement strand
CTATGTAGAGGATCATGTCATCTGCAAATAGTGTAGAGTTTTACTTCTTCTTTTCCAATTTGGATTCCTTTATTCTTTTTCTGCTCTGATTGCTGTGGCCAAAACTTCCAAAACTATGTTGAATAGTAATGGTGAAAGTGGGCACTCTTGTCTTGTTCCTGACTTTAGAGGAAATGCTTTCAATTTTTCCCCATTGAGGATTATGTTTGCTGTGGGTTTGTCATATACAGCTTTTATTATGTTGAGGTATGTTCCTTCTATTCCTGCTTTCTGGAGAGTTTTTATCATAAATGGATGTTGAATTTTGTCAAAGACTTTCTCTGCATCTATTGAGATAATCATATGGTTTTTATTTTTCAATTTGTTAATGTGGTGTATTACATTGATTGATTTGCAGATATTGAAGAATCCTTGCATCCCTGGGATAAAGCCCACTTGGTCAT
>NW_011476106.1:2156-3876 GCF_000754665.1 Bison bison bison | reverse complement strand
TTAATGTGTTGTTGGATTCTGATTGCTAGAATTTTGTTAAGGATTTTTGCATCTATGTTCATCAGTGATATTGGCCTGTAGTTTTCTTTTTTTGTGGGATCTTTGTCAGGTGAATTGAGTAATTTTTATACCACTTTAGATCTTCCTTTTTCCTACCCAGTCCCTTTCAAAATGAAATTGGTGTTTTGTTGTGTGTGTGTGTGTGTGTGTTTTAATGAAATTGTTCCTTAAAAGTCAGGATCAGTTGAATAGAAAGATGCTCTTTTTCATCTTTTGGAAAAATAACTGCATTGTTAATGAAGATATTATGTACTTAGTCACTCAGTCATGTCCGATTCTTTGCAACCCCATGGACTGTAACCCACCAGGCTCCTCTGCCCATGGGCATTCTCCAAGGCAAGAATACTGGAGTGGGATGCTATTTCCTCTTCCAGGGGATCTTCCCAACCCAGGGATTGAACCCAGGTCTCCTGCATCACAGGCAGATTCTTTACCATCTGAACTACCAGGGAAGCCCCCTAATGAAGATATTATAAATGGGCTTAAAATAATAGCTTTAGTCTTCAGATGGAGTCCTTCCTTTTTTAAGACTGAGTATTTTATGGGTAGGAATGACAACTTATTCATCTGTGTACCCAATTCTAGAACAGGGTCTAGAATACAGGAAATAAGTGAAATTTGAAAAGTCAGTGGAAAATAAGATATTGTTTATCTAAAAAATAAGAAATTACTTTCCATTATCATTCCTTAATATAATTTTTTTAGTCTTTAAAGTGTTGTGTTTATTTTATATCTTATTTGTTTGGTTTCTTTTCATGAAAATTAATTTGTGAAAAATAGCATATATCACTTCCCTTACCAGAACATTTATATTTTGAGAATTGATATTGGATTTGTGTTTAAAAAGCAAAATAAGTTTGAAATTCATGGTTGAATTTATTTTGGTGTACTAAACTTCCATTTTAAATCTTTTTTGAAATATTCTATTTTTGACACCATGAAACTGTAATAGATCTTGGCATGTTAAAGATATGTCGCAGTTTTTGAGTCATAATTATTTTAATGGCTACTTTCAGCATGCATATTTTCCATAGGACAATCTCAGAACCATAAAAGGTATAGTCTATACTTTTGGTTTCAAAATTATAAATTTTAGATAAAATGATGTATTTTAAATTTATCAGTAGGAAATATAACCTAGATGAGTCTCGATGTTTAAAGATTTATAAACTTATAGTCAAATTTATATTCTATTCATAGAACTTGGAGTTCTTCAATTACATTTAAAACAATTTGTTTAGAACATATGACCAGACTAACAAATCTCACCTATCTTTGTAAGAAGCTATATTTGTTGTGTGGAGCTTTTTTTTCTGAAAAGCTAATGAACTATTGATTTAATTATTGAGCTCAGAGTTAGAATCTTAATTATAGAGCTACAAATGAAGAAGCAAATGGATCCCAGAAGATTTGCACAATAGAAACATATACCAGGGAAATGCTTTTGAATGTGTTCATGTCTTTGCTCATGGTTTGTGTTGTTTCTGGCTTCCTTCCCTCAAGAAGAAAACTAATGTCTCTAAGAGTCTCCAGTTCTAAAAACTATGCCCTCTTGTTTAAAGAACCTCTTCACCTCCCAAGCCAATTTAGCCCAGGAAGTGAAAGAATGACATCTTTTGACATTCTGTTGGGTTGGCCTAAAAGTTTGTTCAGGTTTTCC
>NW_011476106.1:0-2056 GCF_000754665.1 Bison bison bison | reverse complement strand
AGTTCCTCTGTCCATGGAATTTTTCAGGCATGAATACTGGGGTGGGTTCACATTTCCTACTCCAGGGGATCTTTCCAACCCAGGGATCGAACCTGTATCTCCTGTGTCTCCTGCATTGCAGGTAGATTCTTTACCTGCTGAGCCATCTATTAAGTAAAATACATTATAGCTCTCTTCCTTGACAAATATACCATCATGATGACATGGAAGTGTGGGTTCAAATTCAAATTATTTGATTGGAGTTCTGTACTAGAAGGAGGGAGCTTGAGAAGAGCTGACCTCAAGCCCTTTCTCAGGGATCCACTGCCTATTTTTCCACATTCTTTTCATTCCATCCCACAAAAGGAGGAATCTTGTGTACATAGATGTGGCCACATTATCCCGCACACACATATTCAAGTTCCACCCACTAACCGCAAAGACTTGCTCCTTGGCCATACCTGAAAGATGGCTTGGAACCTTTTGGCTAGGGAATTCTGGGATCCTGGTGCCCAGAACATAAGAGTGTGAGTTCCTAATGGGTTTGTTGACTTGGCCCCATAAACTCCTCACATCTGGAGAAGGGCCAAACTGGGCTCTTTAAAACCTGGGGCCCAAATGCAGGGGCCCCTGGTCTCAGGGGCCTAAATTTCTCCCAGAATAACAGCACAGAGCATAGTGTGTTACTGGTCTGCTAACCCAGAGACAAGAGCACTAAAGTAGTTTATATATTTAAGCTTTCTGCACATGCTACTTTTTTCCCTTTTTATTTATCTATTTTGAACTTTTTATTTTGTATTGAGGTATAGCTGATCAACAGCATTGTGATAGTTTCAGGTGAACAGCAAAGGGTCTCAGCCATATGTGTACATGTATCCCTTCTCCCCCAGCTTCCCTCCCATTCAGGCTGCCACATAATATTGATCAGAGTTCCCTGTGCTATACAGTAGGTCCTTGTTGGTTATCCATTTTAAATACAAAAGTGTGTACATGTCCACCCCATGCTCCCTAACTACCCCTTTTCCCCATCCTTCTCCCCAGCAATCATGAGTTCAGTCTCTAAATCTGTGAGTCTGGTTTTGTTTTGTAAGTAAGTTCATTTGTATCATTTCTTTTTTGGATTCCACATATAAGAGACGTCATATGATATTTCTCTTTCTTCCACATACTTCTTTTCCCACTTTTGTTATTCATTAAAAACAAAATCAGTACTTTTATTTTACATGTTTAAGAAATAAATAGTTACCATGTACATTCCAGATTGGACCTATGAAAGACACTGAAAACAGTCAGTAACCAAATAGCAAGAAATACACTAAAAATGAGAGTGTCTATGCCAAGCCAACATGTGTGAAATGGAGGCAGTGTAGATCTGAAACCATGGCACGTGGGGTATATTGTTTAAAGTAAGAATAAAATACATCCTAAATCAATTTATTTTCATTTCAGTTGTATAAAATCTCTCAGTCTATCTTAACTTTATTGGAAGGAATGTGGCTCATAAGAGATAATGCATTGAACACAGATAATATTGAGGTAAAAAATAGAATTCTGCCAGATTGACAATAAAACATTCAAACATATCAGTTATTCCTACTAGAAAATAGTAAAATATAGTACTAACTTGTACTTGAATTATTAGATGTATAAAGATTTTTGGTGAATGAATACTAGGCAAAAAACAAATCTTACAGTACAAAAAAAAAAAAAAAAGAACAAGGAAGTCAGGAACAGTATTTGATTTGGGGGAAATGAATAAGGCTCCCATACAAATGAATTGTATAGTGTGAAGCAGATTGTATATGAAATATTCATGGCATATTGTCCTGAGCTCCCCTTCTGCTGTTTTCATGTAGATGACTGAATTTCAAAGAGAAATATGCCAGGAACAATTATGTGTGTGAGTGTTACTACTTGGGATTGTTTAAAAAGCATTTCTTCTCTTACTGTGTGTGTGTTCTTTTGTTATTTTTCACTTCATAGTTATAAAATATTATGGACAGATATGTGAGAAACGCTTAATTTACTTTTAAGACATTAATTCATTTAACTATATATATTGAGGTAATTCCTGGCA
>NW_011476105.1:20097-25844 GCF_000754665.1 Bison bison bison | reverse complement strand
TCCCAGCTCCAGCCTCCAATAAACATCTCACCGTCATCCTGCTGGTCCCTGCTCGCGTTGATCTTGGAGCCCTCTGCAAATTCCTCTATGTTGCTGTACTGTTCACGACTTCCGTAGCGGCGGAGCTGTCGGCAGAGGGTGCTGGCTCCCAGTCTGCGTCCAGCAGCAGCGGCGCGGCGGAGCATTGTATGGAGCTGGATTTAAAACGGCAGCGGATCTGAGGCAGACCAGAGGGCGTACGCCATCTTCCTGGCCCTCATCACGATCATGTGCAATGATTTCTTCCAGGGCTCCCCAGCACGGTCCTGATGCAGAGCTTGTGGCTCCCTGCTATGGGTCTCTTCGGCCCAGGAGGACTCTCTATCTTTTTTAGTTTTACTCAATAAACTTTTTTGCTGGTTGAAAAAAAAATAAATAAATAAAACGGCAGCGGAAGAGCCTCAATTCTTCTTTTAAAAAAAGTAACTAAATACCAGTTCCTCCCAAGGTGCCCAGGTTTTCTCCACTCCCTTTTCCTTCACGGACCCTCCACTTGGAATGCCCTCCTGTAACCCCCAGAAACTGGGTTCATTTCTTAGTGGGCATCGAGCCAAACCAATCAAATCAAAAAGTGGGAGAACAATTTATTATCTGCAGCAAGTAAGGAGAATTTTGGGGGTGCTTCCCAAAGCAGTGTCTCCCAGGACAGCAAAATGGGGGAAGTTTCAAGCTGCGGGAGCACACATCCTCGTGAAAGGGCTTGTGCAGAGAGGAATTGAGCACAGAACTGGGGCAGGCGTCATCCTAGGCTGACAGAAGCCAGGGTCTTGGTTGACTGAAGCCAGCAAAGATCAACATCGTCAGTGGTCTGGCTGCAGTTAGTCTGGCAGCCAGTTGTCCAAGGGGGTTTGGACCCTGTTTGACAGCTCAGAGAATACGTATCAGACTATTCATTATCTCGGAAACAGAACTGGCAGTCTCTATGACTGATGTAAGGCTTCCGTTGGGGCTCAGCAGTAAAGAATCTGCCTGATATCTTGAAGACTGCCTGCTATGCAGGAGATCTGGGTTCATTCCCTAAGTTAGGAAGGTCCTCTGGAGAAGGAAATGGAAACCCACTCCAGTATCCTTGCCTGGGAAATCCCATGAACAGAGGAGCCTGGCAGGCTACAGCCCATGGGGTCACAGAGTCAGACATGACGTACAGACTGAACTACCAGGACTGACGTATCATCTCCGGTTAAACTGTTAAATTATCTCCCTGGCCTGGTAATAGCTGTTCGCTCTCACGTGCTTTTGTTTCCTTAACATCATTCACTCCCGAGGCCTGCCCTTCCTCACAGGTACGCGTCGTGGCCAGGTTGAGATGACAATATGACCTGGGCCGACAGCAGCTTCTCTCAGGTCAAGAAACCTATGCTTGGCTCTCTTCCCTTGGGCACTCCCTCTCAGGCACGGCCCACCATCCTCACCACACGTGGCTTGCCCAGCTCCTTCTTGAAGCACCAAAGCACCCCCGTGGGTGCCTCTACCTGACCCCAGAAGCTGCTCGAGGCCACCGTCTGGCTCCCACTCTTTCCCTGTTCCCCCGTCTCCCCACTGGGAGAGCGGCCCTAGCATGTTGGCTGTATTCAGGTTTGCTTGTTTACTAAAATGCAGCAGGTGGGGAGAGAGAACAGGTACACAAACATCTCTAATAACAGAACAAGTGCAGGGGGAGAAGAGGATGCAATTTAAAGTTGGTGTTGAGGTGCAGGCACTCGCTAGATGGCGGGGGGGGGGAGCTTTGGGGAGGTGGGAACCCCTGTGGCTCCCTGGGAAGGAGTGGGTTTGGGAGGGGGGATCTAGGCTTCCTGACAGAGACATGTACAGTGGGGTGCCAGCCAAGGCCAATTTCCAGAGTTCATAAGGACAGGGAAGGCTCAACACCGAGGCAGGGGACACAGAAACAAGCTAAGTTGTCAGCCAGACACAGTCCCGAGTTTTCAACTGTTTCCTCTTTCCATGCAGCTCAGGGGAAAATGCCCTTGTGCGGGTCAATCCAGGATGGGAAATCAGATCTCTGACCCACCTATAGCCCCCAGCAGTCTCCCGTCCCAGCTAGGGCCGCCCTAGCTGCACTGGTGCTGAAGCTGAAACTTCAATACTTTGTCCACATGATGTGAAGAACTGACTCATTTTAAAAGACCCTGATGCTGGGAAACAGTGGAAACAATGGAAACAGTGACAGACTTTATTTTTGGGGGCTCCAAAACCACTGCAGATGGTGACTGCAGTCATGAAATTAAAAGACGCTTGCTCCTTGGAAGAAAAGCTATGACCAAACTAGACAGCATATTAAAAAGCAAGAGACATTACTTTGCCAACAAAGACCCGTCTACTCAAAGGTATGGCTTTTCCAGTGGTCATGTATGGATGAGACAGGTGGACCATAAAGAAGGCTGAGCACTGAAGAACTGATGCTTTTGAACTGTGGTGTTGGAGAAGACTCTTGAGAGTCCCTTGGACTGCAAGGAGATCCAACCAGTCCATCCTGAAGGAAATCAGTCCTGAATATTCATTGGAAGGACTGATGCTGATGTTGAAGTTCCAATACTTTGGCCACCTGATGCGAAGAACTGACTCACTGGAAAAGACCCTGATGCTGGATAAGATTGAAGGCGGGAGGAGAAGAGGACAACAGAGGATAAGATGGTTGGATGGCATCACCGACTCAATGATGAGTTTGAGTAAGCTCCGGGAGTTGGTGATGTACAGGAAGGCCTGGCGTGCTGCAGTCCGTGGGGTGGCAAGTTAGTCGGACAGGACTAAGACTGAACTGAACTGAGCCACACTTAGCCCTGGAGGCGCCGGGAGAAACCAGGCCGTGGCTGCGGTTGCCTAGGAAATGCCCCAGCGCCGTGCCTCCGCAGGGCGCCCCGGGCCTTGTAGTCCGCCCGCTGGCTCCTTTCGGGTCGGCTGCGCGGGGAGGGACTACAACTCCCAGGAAGCAGCGCGGCGGGGCCTGGTGGGCGGGGCGAGCCCGGTGGGCGGGGCGGGCCTTTTCCTCCGCAGCTCCCGGGGCTCCGCGTCTGGAGGCGGAAGATGGCGTCGCGGAGGGTCCTGTCTGGGCTGCGCGCGGTCCGGCAGCCGCCGCCGCCGTTGCTGCTGCTGCTTCTGCTCCTCGGGCCGTGGGCCGCGGCGGGCCATGCCGGCAAGTACTCGCGGGAGAAGAACGAGCCCGCGCCGCCCTCGAAGCGCGAGCCCGCGGCGGAGTTCCGCATGGAAAAGCTGAACCAGCTGTGGGAGAAGGCCCAGCGGGTGAGCGGCGACCGGGGCCCTCCACCTCGGGGCTCCGCGAGCCGGGACGTCCTCTGATCCTGGGGTCCGCGGAGCGCAGGCCCGGGTCTCTTCAGTCTCGAGGGTCCACGGGGCGTCCTCTGATCCTGGGGTCCTCGGAGCGCAGGCCCGGGTCTCTTCTGTCTCGGGGGTCTGCAGGGTGTCTTAATCCTGAGGTCCGCAGAACGCGGGCCCGGGTCTCTTCAGTCTTGGGGGTCTGTGGGGCGTCCTCTGATCCTGGGGTCTGCAGAGCCCAGGCCGGGGTCTCTTTAGTCTCGGGGGTCTGCTGGCCGGGGCCTCAAGCGTTTGACAGCCTCAGACCCGCCGGCACATACAGGTGCGAGTCCCTCTTACTGCGTGCCCTCTACCCTTCATCAGGGAACAGGGACCCTGGCCTGGTGATAACAGGTGAAGACAGGAGGCCTTGGCCTGGGCAGAGGGGCTGCCCCGTCAGTTTGAGGCCGAGATTCCCTTTCAGCTTTGCAGATTTTTGCCTTTTCAACATTCTGTTTGCCTATATGGAGAAACAAGAAAACGGGTGATGCTGGGCATGAGGACAAGTCAGGGATAGCAGAGACCTGAAAGCAGACAGACTCTCCTTCAATTGGGTGAGAGGATGTGGTGAGAAGGGCAAGTCAGGGATAGCAGAGACCTGAAAGCAGACAGATTCTCGTTAAATTGGGTGAGAGGATGTGGTGAGAAGGGAACGGCTCCCCACTCCGGTATTCTGGCCTGGAGAATTTGCAAAGAGTCGGACACGACTGAGCGACTCACTTTCACATGTGGTGGGAGGATAACACCTGAAACATAAGTGAAGTGAATCCGACCTTCCTCAAAGCCCAGAGGGCAAAGGACGCCTCTAAGGTCACTCCACCTGGAGGCAGCTTGCGAATTGACTGACCTGCACCAGCAGCTTCCTCGTTAACATAACAGTCCCTGCTGTCTTTTTCAGGCGGGGGGGTTTTTTAGAGAAATGGGTATTTACAAGCTTCCCCCAGCCTCTGGGCCTCTGTCTTCATCTCTCAAATGGAGTCTTATCAGCTTCAGTCTTCCAGTTTTAAGCACTCCTGAGTCCTTGAAAGAGAGCAAAGTGAGGACTAAGTTTGGGAAAAGAAAAGAAACCGAGGGGGAAGAAAGGTGGGGAGGGATATGACAGAGAGCCGCCTGCGGGGCAGTCAGGGCCCAGTAGATGCCCCCAGGCCCTTAGCTTCCAGGCCCCGCGCTGTGCCTGGGCCAGCGCCCTTGAGGATTCCGCTCGGAGCCCCCAGCTGTCAGGGCCACTGTGTGTGCGGCCTGCCTGGTGAGAGAGCACTCTGGGTTGGAGAGGCTGGAGGGCTTCCTGGGAGAAGGGGTTCTTGTGCCCACAAACCTGCCCGGAGCCCTCCTGCCCACAGGGCGGTGCTGGTCAGCCCCGTCTTGTCTGTCCAGATGCCGCTTCACATCTGCCAGCCTCCTCACGCCTCCTGGCTGTCGCCTGCCCTCCAGCTGCGCCTCCATGACCCTCCCTGCCCCGCCCCCGCGCTCAGTCCACTGAGACTGACCTGGTGACTGTGTGTGCAGTGTGACCTGGTCAGTCTCAGGTCACGTCTGTCTGAGAGGGCCTCCTCTGTTCTCTGGGAACCCAGCACTGTCCTTGGACGGGCCGGCCTTGCACTAGACGTCTTTTCTGGGCCCCTCGGCCCTGAAATTCTCCAATGACGTGTACAAGTGTTTTCTGCTGAACGAAGGGCACAGGTCCTCAGGGTGGGGTTCGTGCCTGGTGGCATCAGTTTCTTGGCTCCCTGAGCAGACCTGTGGAATACAAGCTGGCCTGTCCCAGCCTTCCTAGACGGTGAAGCTTCAGGAAGCTCCTCAGGTGGTGGCAGGAGCCCGCAAAGGGGCACGTGGTGCGGGCCTTCAGCCGAGTCCCAGGGTCAGCACTCCCCCGCCCAGAGCCGAGCCCAGACGGGAGGCAGGGCCAGCACGAGGCGCTTGTGGTTCTTAGCCTTTTGGTTTTGTTCTCGGGATAATTTGCTCTCTGAAAACATCAAGACTTTGGCCACCTGATGCGAAGCACTGACTCCTTAGAAAAGACCCTGATGTTGGGAAAGATTGAAGGGGGGAGGAGAAGGGGACGATAGAGGATGAGACGGTTGGATGGCATCACCGACTCGATGGACATGAGTTTGAGTAAACCCCGGAAGTTGGTAGTGGATAGGGAGGCCTTATGCGTGCTGCAGTCCATGGGTCACAAAGAGTCGGACACAACTGAGCGACTGAACGGACTGAAAAAATATCACGTGTTTCTAAACATGAGGTGATCTCAGGGTGTGTCTTGCATGGCGTGTGCTCAGGGTGGGAGAAGGCGTCCCCGTCGTCTCTCGCCAGTCCTTCTGTGGGCCGGGGGTGCGGCTCCCACCTCGGTCCAGGGTCAGCGTGCAGAGCTGTGGCTGGAGCTGACATGTGCGTGG
>NW_011476105.1:16299-19945 GCF_000754665.1 Bison bison bison | reverse complement strand
TTTTTTTGGTTGGTTGTTGGTTTTGGTTTTTTGTTGTTTTGTTTTACCATTTTTGAGGTATGATTGACCTCTGAAAAGTTCTATGTTGCTAATTAGTTTGGAGATAAGTGTACAGGCCCACAGACACACCCACCACCTCCCAGATATTCTCCTGAGCTCTTATGTGTTATTATTTGTGGTAAGAACCTAAGATCGACACCCCCCTCCCCACCCCTTAGCAAATTTTTAAATAATAAACAGTTTAAATGGGATTCCCAGGTGGTTCAGTGGTGAAGAATCTCCTGCCTTGCAGAAGACCCAGGTTCGATCCCTGGGTTGGGAAGATCCCCTGGAGAAGGGCAAGGCAACCCAGCCCAGTATTCTTACCTGGAGAATCCCATGGACAGAGGAGCCTGGAGGGCTACGGAGTCACAAGGAATTGTACACGACTGAGTGACTAAAGGGAATTCCCTGGTGGCTCAGAGGATAAAGCTTCTTCCTGCCATGCGGGAAACCAGGGTTCGATCCCTGGGTTGGGAAGATTCCCCTGGAGAAGGAAATGGCAACCCACTCCAGTATTCTTGCCTGGAGAATCCCGTGGACTGAGGAGCCTGGCCGGCTACAGTGCAGGGGATCGCAAAGAGTCGGACACAACTGAGCTGTGTAGTGTAGTGTGAGTGACTAAACAGCAGAAACGTGTGGTTGCCAGGGTCACACTGAGCGGTGAGGCTCCGGGACTCACTCGAGCCGCACGGCTGGCTCCCCTTTGACCAGCCCTTCATTTCCTCTCCTCTGCCTCTTGTCCACTCTCCACCCTCGTGGAGCGCTGTTGTGGAGGAGCGTTTGCTGATGCGTCTGGCTCATCTCACCCAGCACCTGTGCCATCACAAAGGGCCAGTCCCCTTCTGTTTTGAGGCTCGTATTCCGTTGTACGCCTGTCCCGCGTTTTCCTTCTGTATCTCGATGGACATCTTGGTTGAGTTGTGACTGGTGCTGCAGGAAGCTTGGGAGCACAGGGCTTTCTTCGAGATTCTGGCTTCGGGCCTCTGGGTCAGTGCCCGGCGGGGATTGCTGGGTCGCATGGCCGCTCTCGTCTCCGTTTCTGAGGCACCTCCTCGCTGTTTGCTGCAGCGGCTGTGCCCATTCGCATCCCACCAGTCGCCCTCAGGGGCTCCCTTTGTTATCCCCCCAGCAGGGGCTGCTTTCCATTCCCCAGAGTAACTGACCTGTAACCACTGTGAGGCGGTGTCTCTCGTGGGGTTTCCATTCCTCCTGATGATCTGCGATCTGGAGGTTCTGTTCATGGCCCTCTTGGCCATTCATGTGTGATGTCTGGAGAAATTTATATTCAAGTCCTTTGCCTGTTTAAGAATTAGGTTATTCTTTTCAACAAGGAGTGGAAGCTCCAGGCAGAACAGCCAGGCAAGAAAAAGAAAGAAAAGTCATCCTGGTCAGAAAGGAAGAGGTAAGGGGCTCTGCTTGCAGATGACGTGCTCTCCACTTGTAGCAAACCTGAACACTGCACAGTCGCTAGATCTTGAACAAGCTCGCCACGGTTACAGGGCACAGGAGCGGCACGCAGGCCTCGCTGACGCTTCTGTCGCCTGCATCCAACTCTGAGAAGGAAATTGAGTCTGCCCCACTTCCAGTAGCAGCGGAAAGGGTCCGATAGCCAGGGACACGCAGCCGTGTCCTCCAGGCAGGTGCTTACCCTCCCAGGGCCCCCTGACAGGAGCGGAGGAGAGGGCCCCGGGCCTGCGAGGGCCCGCCCGAGAGCACCTCCAGGGAGGCGGCCAGGATGCTGCCCAGTGTCCGCCCAGCCCGGCAGGCGGACAGCAGGAAGTCGGGGCGAGTGGGGCCCCGGCGCCTCTGCCGTGAGTCCTCACCCTGCCTGGCAGCTTCGGTGTCCTCTCCACACCGTCTTCCTGCCCCGACTGAAGGTTCTAGCCCCGAGAGGTCTCTCTCTGCCTTCCTGCTCCTGTGCACGCGCGGGCACGCGTACATGTGTGCCTCCAAGCCCGACCTCGCAAGGGTCCCCTTCCTGCAGGACAGGCAGGCTGTATGGGGTCGGGTCCCAGCGCCTGCCTGGGGTAGCGGGGCCCCCCAGGGAGCCTACGGGGGTCGCGGAAGGGCTGCCTAGGGGGCCCACACTGCAGCCCCGCGTCCTCACCATGTCACCCCGCACGCCCTTCGAGGGGACAGGTGTCTGCCAGGCGTGCTAACATGTTCATTTTTAAAGTTGCACGTTTAACGGGCCTGACCACAGCCTTCGCATGCCGGTTCTGGCCCAGAAGTGAGGAGGCGCCCTTGGGCCGAGCACAGAGCAACCTCTGCCAGGAGCCGCAGAGCCCTTCTTAGCCCCGCAGCCCGTATCCAGGGAGGCCCCGTGCCCCTCGGTCAGCCCCCAGCACGGGCAATGACCCTGGGGAGCCGTAGCTGTGCTTTTTGTTTTTTAATTGGAAGTCTTCCATAAACATGATCTACTCTCCAGTCCTTGCGGTTTATTTTTCATCCGAGTTACACATGCAGGGAGAAGTTTCTCGGGCGAGCCCAGCATCCATGTGCCTGCGTCCCTGCGCCCGGGTGTGCACAGGTGCCCAGGGTCCAGGCTGGAGGGCGAGCCGGCCTGTCTTCCTCAGGACCAGTGCTCAGGCTGCTGATACCCCAGGGCTCCCTGGGGACGTGGTGTCCGCCGAGGCTGGAGGGCGAGCCAGCTTGTCTCCCCAGGGCGGGTGCACAGGCCGCCGATGCCCTGGGGCTCCCTGAGGACGCGGTGTCCGCTGAGGCTGGAGGGTGGGCTGGCCTGTCTCCCCAGCACCCACGCTCAGGCCGCCGAAGCCCTGGGACTCCCTGGGGACGCGGTGTCCACCGAGGCTGGAGGGTGGGCCTGGGGCCTAAGGGCCGGTGGGCTCCACGCAGTGCACAGAGGCCCCTTTGACATTCTCGTGCGGGAGCGTGAGCGGGATCTTGAGCACCCAGGACCCGGGCTCCTCCTCCCCGCCTCTGGCATCTCCTCTCTGAGGTCAGTTTCTTCTGGGCTGTCATTGGTCACCATGCAGCTGGTAGTCAGGCGTCCTCTCTTCTCCTCCTCCTGCAGCTGAATCTTCCTCCTTTGAAGTTGTCCGACCTCCACGCTGATCTGAAGATTCAAGAGCGGGACGAATTCAAGTGGAAGAAGCTGAAGGCTGAGGGCCTGGATGAGGACGGGGAGGAAGAGGCGAAGCTGGTCCGCAGCCTCAGCGGTACTTCCCTTCTCGCTCCCCTCTCCTCTGGCCAAGGGCAGTGGTCGCCCCGACTCAGGCTCCAGCTTGGTGTTCTGACTTGGTCTGTGGGCAGGACAAGAGTCAGGACCGCTCCTGTGAGCCTGAGCCCTGCAGGGTGACCCTCAGCTCCAGGCGGGTGCAGCTGCCAGGTTGTCCTTGATGGGCCTTGGCTGGTGGGAGGGGGTCCAGGGCAAGGGCATCTGGCTGAGCGAGCTCCCAGTGGCCGAAGCCCCGGGTCTGTCTGGTCCGGGAAGACGGCCGGGGCGGCCTGGAGTCACCTAGACGAGGAGGCGGGGTGTTCCTGGGGTCTAGTCCCCTGGGAAGAGCAGAGCCCTCACGGTCCACGGCCGTGCCCAGACAGGCCGCCTTGTTTGTCTGGGTGACACTGGTCTCTGTGGGCGCCC
>NW_011476105.1:14863-16120 GCF_000754665.1 Bison bison bison | reverse complement strand
TACAAGGCAGATGCCACACCTGGGTGTCCACATAGTATGGCATCCAGACAGGACCCAGCGGTGGCCAGATCTGCCCTGCGCCCTGCAGACGGTGGTCACCCCTGCCCGGCGTCTCAGGGAGCTGGCGTGGAGGGTTGGCCTGGAGGCTGGGCTGACGGCAGACCCGCCCCCCCAAGCCAAGTCCTCACGGACGGCTGGGCCACCCCTCGGGCTGCACCTCCTGTGGGTCTGGCTCCCGTCGTTGGGTGAAGGGCTTCTGCAGTTTAGGAAGAGGGTCACACACGGGTTCTTAATGTTTCGAAAACCACAGGCTGGACACCAGGAGCACAGCCTCTCCATGGCTTACTCAAGACCCCTGTGGGCTGAGCCCCCAGGCAGGGTAGACAGGGCAGTGTAGCCCCACGAGGTGAGCTCAGTCTGAACGGGGCCCAAGGTGCCTCCAGCAGCAGGCCCAGGGCCAGGAGCTGGGTGTGGGGGCTGCACAGGAGGCTGCGGGCCCCTCAGGGACCACGCGTGTCCAGTGCTCCTGGAGTCAGGCCAGAGGAGGGTCTGGGGGTCAGGGGCCAGGTGGCCTCAGCTTGAACGAGGACGCCAGGGATGGAGGTCAGGGGAGAGGAAGCTCAGGACCCCAGGAAGCCCAGGGGTGAAGCCTGGAGGGTGGATCCTGTCTGCAGCCTGGGGGCCCCATCCCTCTGAGCAGGGAGGGCAGGGCAGCGGGGTGGTTGATGGGAGTGGGCGGAGATGCCAGGAGGGGCGTCCAGGGCAGACCCAGCAGCCCAGCCCCGCTGCGGAGAGAGCTGCCTCCAGACCTCCCCAGGTACCCACCCTCCCCGACACAGCGCGGAGATGCAGGCCCCTGTGTGGTGTGGAGGCCGTGGGTGGGCGCTGTGTCCTGGTTGCTACGGAGAAACGTCAGCCAGTTGCTGGCCTGCAGGGACCAGCCAGCAGCGGCTGAGCCAGTCCCCGCTCCACTGTCGTTAGTAAACTTTCCCCTGGCAGCTGTTGACAGCAAGGTCCCACCGTTAGAAATCTTCTCCAGATTTAGACATGGGTTGTGGGGGGGGCTGCCCCTGCCCACGTGGCCCCGTCCACTTCCGTCCCAGCTGGACCTTGCCCCTCGACAGGATCAGATGGCGGGTTTTGGTTTGGTGAACCTGTGCAGCTGGTCCAAAGGCGGTCCCAGGTGCCAGGCCTGTGCGGAGAGCCGGCCGGGGGTGGTGGAGGGGTTGGCTGGAAGCCGGCCGGGGGTGGGGGAGC
>NW_011476105.1:13403-14536 GCF_000754665.1 Bison bison bison | reverse complement strand
CTGGAGAAGCTGTGGCACAGGGTACCCTCTGCCGAGAGCCACCCTCGGCCCTGGCGTCCTGCCCGGGGCAGCCTGTCTCACCCCGCGGGCCTTCCTCCCCGGCCCCGCTGGCCTGTAGTCCCGTGTCTGCCCCACCTGGAGTGCTTGCTGCTGTGAACAGGAGCTCGCAACGTGTGTTTGCATGGGAGTTTCTCGTGGCACATGGGGGCCTGAGCCTCGCGCGTTGCCAAGCGTGCTCATGAACCTGTGGTTAGAAACGCAGGCTCGGGGTGTCATGAGCGGCTCTTTTCACTTGGTGCCTGAACTGTCAACCTGTGAACAGGGCGGGCAGCGGGGGCACTGACCGTTCCCTGCCCAGGGAGAACCTGCGTGTAAGTAGGAGTCAGCCCTCTGTCTGCGGAGTCAGCCAACTGCTGATCATGTAGCAGTGCAGTGTTTTTTTTTGAAATAACCTGCATGTAAATGGGCCCACAGGGGTCAGACCTGTGTCCGGGGTCATCTGTGTGTGATCTGCGCTTGGATCCTGTGGATGGTTCTGTGAGCTCGGCCAGGGTGGGGGTGCCAGCTGGCCGGGGGCTGTGGGGATCTTCTCTCTGGGACCTGCCATCCTTGGTCATGAGGGGTGGGGCCGGAGAGGGGAGCTTCCTCGGGGCTGAGCCCAGGACCCGTTATTCCCTCGTGTGTATGCACCCTGCACCCCTACCCCTGGGCAGGTGGGGCGATGCCCTGGGGAGTGGCCAGGACTCCCCTGGACCCTGCCCCGGCCCAAGGTCCTGCTGGGGTCCATCCCCATGCCCGGCTCGCTGGGTGGTCTCCCCGCCATCTGCCCTGGAGGTGGTCAGGTCTGGGCTCCTGCCCTGCCCCGCGGTAAGGTGGGTGAAGGCTGAGAACCGGGCCTGTGCTGAGGTCCCGCTGGCCCGGGTGAGAGTGGGCCCCGGGGCGTTCACCGGAGGCGCTACCCGTGCAGGCGAAGACCTCTGGGAAGTTCTCCAGCGAAGAACTGGACAAGCTGTGGCGGGAGCTTCAGCACCACAAGGAGAAGGTGCAGGAGTACCACGCGCTGCTGGAGACCCTGGGCGGGGCTGAAGGTGCTCCCTGCGCCGTCGGGGCCCAGACTGTTCCAGAACGGGGGG
>NW_011476105.1:11093-12344 GCF_000754665.1 Bison bison bison | reverse complement strand
GAGGCGCCCCCCAGCCCTGGAGTGCGCCCCCTGCTCACTCGAGCAGCGGTTCCTGTGCCCTGGGGAGTGGCGGCCTGACCTGGGAGCTGCAGGCTGAGCGCGGGCACAAGGAGTGCTTCCCGAGGACGCTGGCACACGCCCTGGGCGTCCCGGGCAGGAGTCACAGCCCGTCTTCACTCTCGTGCAGAGTTCACAGAGCCCCGGGTGCTGGATCTCTGGGACATGGCCAAGTCAGCCAACTTCACCGAGAAGGAGCTGGAGTCCTTCCGGGTAAGGGTGGCGCCCCAGCCCCGTGGGGTGGCAGCGTCTCCTTGGTGGACGCGCTGATGATGCGGGAAAGGCCCCCTTCTCAAACCCAAGCAGACCAGCGTGTGCACAGCACTGTTTCCAGTCGCCCCCTGCTGCCCCAAGTCCTGGTCGGCGGCCCGTGTGGGACAAAGCCGACCTCCAGCAGCGGACACTTTCACTTTTCACTTCCATGCATTGGAGAAGGAAATGGCAACCCACTCCAGTGTTCTTGCCTGGAGAATCCCAGGGACAGGGGAGCCTGGTGGGGTGCCGTCTATGGGGTCGCACAGAGTTGGACGCGACTGACGTGACTTAGTAGTAGTAGTAGCGGCGGGCGCTGTGCCTCCAGGCCGTCTGCTGAGTTTGGGGCTCACCGGGTGTGAGGAGTAGTCTCGTAGGACAGGTGGATTCAGACGGTTATGGAGGCACCCCTGAGGCCCTGCAGGGCCTGTGCTGGACCCAGAGGGAGGGAGGGTTTTGGGGTCACTCACCTCCACATGGTCCTGTCATGGCAGAGCCACCACAGGTCAGGGGTCAGGGAAGGGCACGGGCCCCGGGCCTGTGAGGCTGTTGGTTCCCTGGACAGGAGCGCGGGGCGGGGTGGGCGCTGCGCTCCAGGGCCCTGCAGAGCGGAAGGTGGTGGACATGTGTGGGAGGCGTCTGTCGCGGGCCTGGAGGCGGTGGGGCGTGTCGAGGAGGTTCAGTTGTTTCAATCTCATCCCAGGAGGAGCTCAAGCACTTTGAAGTTAAAATTGAAAAGCACAACCATTACCAGAAGCAGCTAGAAATTTCTCACCAGAAGCTGAAGCACGTGGAGAGCTTTGGGGACCAGCAGCACGTCACCCGCAACAGGGAGCGCTACGCCACGCTGGAGGAGAGGACCAAGGAGCTGGGCTACAAGGTGGGCATGTGGCGCCTGCCGCCCCGGCACTCAGCCGCACGCAGGGGCGTCGGACGCACGGT
>NW_011476105.1:10126-10698 GCF_000754665.1 Bison bison bison | reverse complement strand
GCCCTCGGTGGGGTGACGTGAGAATCCCGGAGGACGTGCAGGACGCAGAGACCGAAGCCTCCTCGCTGGGGCACCTGACCCGGCAGGGCCTCCCTCTGGTCATGAGCCGTGAGCCCACAGCTCAGGGCACCTCCCAGGCACCAAGATCTGAGGGGCCCGTCTCCGGAGGGGGCTTGGGTTCAGGCTCAGTGAGGCAGCGAGGGGCAGGCGGTGTGGACCCACTGCAGAGCCAGCGGCACAGGCATGGACACCACTGTGGGTGCACAGGGGAGCCAGGCCCGCAGAGGGCTCTGCAAGGGCCTGCTCTGTGCCTCCTGTATAGGGCACCCTCCCTATTCAGGATAAGTTAGAGGGGAAAGAAAGGAAAGTACCAGAATGGGGGGGGACGACCGGGGAGAAGCCAGACCCTGCTGTGACGAGAGGAAGAAGAGGGAAGCTTCCCCAGTGGTGCTCTGTGGAAGCCCCAGCTGCTGCCCCGCTCCAGGCCCCACCAGCCCAGGGGGCTCCCACCCTCAGGCTCTGTGTGCCCGGGGAGCAGGGCAGAGCCCGGGGAGGAGGGCAGAGCCGGGCCC
>NW_011476105.1:2877-10026 GCF_000754665.1 Bison bison bison | reverse complement strand
ACGGAGGCCCCCGCCGCTGTGATGAGGACAGAGCCTGGGGAGCCAGGGGTGGGCTGGGTCTTCATTCGTTGTTTGTTTTTGTGTATTTTTTGTTGCACGCTGAAACCGCGTAGCTTGAGAATCAGGTTAAACTACAGGGAAAAAAAGAGCAAAGACCACCACACACAGAGGCCACATGGTAGGCTCCTAAACAGTCAGTGGGTCACGGAAGAAATGGAGGAAGAAGTCAGAGTGACCTGGAGACAAAACCCAGGGGACGCCGCAGGAGCAGTTCCAGCAGGGCGGTTTGTAGCCACACAAGCCCACCTCGGGGGGCGGAACACGCAACCTGACCTTACACTGGAACCAGAGAAAGAACAGACAAACCCAGAGTCAGGAGAGGGACAGGGACAAAGGTCAGAGCAGAAACGTGAGGAGGAAAAAAAGACTAAAAAAATTAGGAAAGGTCAACGAAACGAAGAGCTGGTGCGTTAGAAAAACAGAATTACGTGGGGGCTCTGCCCGCAGTGCGGGAGACCCGGGTTCCATCCCTGGGTCGGGAAGATCCCCAGAGAAGGCAATGGCAACCCACTCCAGTACTCTTGCCTGGAGAATTCCATGGATGGAGGAGCCTGGTGGGCTACAGTCTGTGGGGTCGCACAGTCAGACACGACTAAGGGACCTTACTTTTACTTTCAAACAGAATTGATAAACCTTTAGCCAGACTCATCAAGAAGAAAAGAAGTGAGGATGCTGGGTGGAGAGAGAGGCCCTTCGCGGGGTTCCCCAGAGGCTGTTTCTGGTTAATGAACTGCTCCGATACTTTATCTTATGGGTTATAGATGGGGGCTCAGTGGGGAGGCACTTGGAAAGCGAACCGCCGAGCTCTTCTCTGCAGCAGTAGGCTGAGCCTCGGGCCGTGCGCAGCTCTCCCGTGTGACCAGCCCGCACTGTTCCTGCAGGTGAAGAAGCACATGCAGGACCTGTCCAGCCGCATCTCCAGGGCCCGCCACAACGAGCTCTGAGGCCACAGCGAGCTCTGAGGCCCCGAAGCGCAGCCAGCCGCACGGAGGAGGAGGCAGCGGCCTGGGGTTCCCGAAGAGGGCCCCAGACCCTCAGGAGTCACTTGTCCGCCAGCAGAACCTCAGGGAAGGCGTGGAGGGGACCGGCCAGGAGGGGCCGTAGCCGGAAGGGCGGACAGACTGCCGCGGGTGCCCCGGGGCCGGGAGGAGCTCCACAAGCCCGCGCCCCCTGCCTGACAGCTGGCTGCCCCCATGTCAGGAATGCGGTTCCCAGCTGCCCCTGGAGCGGTGGCCGCTGTGCTACAAGGCCGCGGTTTGCATTGAAATCCTACGACTGCCACCGGAAATGCCATGTACAGAAGTCCTTACACGTACGTGACAGTATTTAATTAAACCTCGCCGTCACAGCTGTCACCGGCCCCGCCTTGCTGTGTCTGCTGGGCCCAGGGACTCCAGGCCCGTCTCCTGCCCCGTCCCCATGCCCCCAGTCTCTCTGTTGGGAGATGTGGGAGGGCTGCTGGGCTTGGCTGGGCCTCCCTGGCTTGGCGCTGAACTCCTTGGGTGGGTGGAGTACCACCCTGGCCTCTGACGTGAGGTCCTACCCCTGCGGGTCGGAGTTGCAGGGGAGCCCAGCAGCCTGCAGGGCTCACCGACCACTCTGGACTGTTCCTGGCCCCTCGGCCAAGGGCCCAAGGCAGGGCCGGATCCACAGGGCCCGTGGGCCCCAGACACTGCTGGGCGCCGTGTCCTGCTCTCAGCCATGTCTGACTTGCCATCATCACTGGCACCCTGGGGGCAGACGCCCTGTTAGCTGGTCTTAGAAGGAAGGCCAGGGCAGCCGTCCCGGACCGTCGCAGCACCGGGAAGGGCAAGAGGGGGTCCTATGGCAGGAGGTCCCCCCTCCAGGTCACTGGGCCTGGCGCCTGTCCAGCCTCGGAGACCCACCCAGGCCCTCACATCGTGTCTGCCCCCGACTGCCCACTGCCATGTCCCTCCCAGCCGGGGCCAGGCTGCGGGCAGGGCTGGGGCCGCCGTCTGAGGACAAAGGAGGACCTGTGCCTTCCAGGGTGGAGCCCAGGCGTCCAGAGTGCTTGGGTGCTTGGGTGGTAAGAGCCCCCAGCCACACACTGAGGGCTGAGACCCCTCTGCAGGAACATCCTGGCCCTTGTGGGCTCACAGTGGGGGACAGAACAGGGTCCGCCCGGGACATGGACGCTAACGGGGACTCAGTTTACTGTCCGAGGAGCCGACAGCCTGGAGGCTGCTCCTGGCTCAGACGTGCCGGAGGAGCGATGGGCCCTCGCCGGTCTCTCGTTGGCCCTGGAGGGCGTCGGTGAGGCGAAGGCCCTGCTCAGGGGCAGCGGCTGCTCTGTGCAGCTGTGGCTTCTCAACGATCATTTGGGGCAGACAGTGTTCATACAAGGCAAAGAACATGCCTGTGGCTCAGCGGGCTCCCCACGAATGCTGGGGACCCACACCAGCCCACCAAGTGCAGGGCCCCAGGGTCCCCCAGCACTCTTCTCTGAAGCAAGCCACTTAGGGTGTCCCCAAAACCTCCACGTTGGAACCTAACCTCCAAGGTGATGGCACCCGGAGGCGGGGCCTTGAGGTAATCAGGTCAGGAGGTGGGGTCCTCATGAAGGGTGTCGGTGCCTTTACAGGAGAGACCCCAGGGAGCACCCTTGTCTCCTCTAACGTGAGAACACGGTGAGGAAGAGGAGGCTGGCCCCACCAGACCTCCCCCAGCATAACCTGTCCTTCCAACCTCCAGAACCGGAAGTAAACAGTTAAGCCCCACCCCACCCCCGCCTGTGGTTTTCACAGTGGGCCTGCCTCAGCTCACGGTGACACTTCCTCCTCCCGACCCCCACCTCGCAGACCCGGGCCCTGGCCAAGGGTGCTTGTGTGTGAGCCCACAGAAGGCTGCCAGGCCGGGCCCATCCCCACGTCCAGCTCCTCACTTGCCTCCCTTGGGCTTGCCTCAGGTGCCTTAGCCCTGCCGATGGATACTTAGAACCAGACGTGGAACAACGGACTGGTTCCAAGTTGGGAAAGGAGTATGACAAGCCCTGCTTATTAACTTACATGCCAAGTACATCATGCAAAATGCTGGGCTGGATGAAGCACAAGCTGGAATCAAGATTGCCGGGAGAAATATCAATAACCTCAGATATGCAGATGGCACCACCCTTATGGCAGAAAGGGAAGAACTAAAGACCTTGATGAAAGTGAAAGCAGAGAGTGAAAAAGCTGGTTTAAAACTCAACATTCAAAAAACCAAGATCATGGCATCTGGTCTCATCATTTCATGGCAAATAGATGGGGAAACAGTGCAAACAGTGGCTGACTTTATTTTTCTGGGCTCCAAAAATCACTGTGGATGGTGATTGCAGCCATGAAATTAAAAGACGTTTACTCCTTGGAAGGAAAGTTATGACCAACATAGATAGCATATTCAAAAGCAGAGACATTACTTTGCCAACAAAGGTCCGTCTAGTCAAGGCTATGGTTTTTCCAATGGTCATGTATGGATGTGAGACTTGGACCATAAAGAAAGCTGAACTTTCAATTCAAAAGAACTGATGGCTTTTGAACTGTGGTGCTGGAGAAGACTCTAGAGTCCCTTGGACTGCAAGGAGATCGAACCAGTCCATTGTAAAGGAAATCAGTCCTGAATATTCATTGCAAGGACTGATGCTGAAGCTGAAACTCCAACACTTTGGCCACCTGATGCGAAGAACTGACTCATTGGAAAAGACCCTGATGCTGGGCAAGATTGAAGGCGGGAGGAGAAGGGGATGACAGAGGATGAGATGGTTGGATGGCATCACCGACTTGACGGACATGAGTTTGAGTAAACTCAGGAGATAGTGGAGGACAGGGAAGGCTGGCGCACTGCAGTCCTTGGGGTCACAAAGAGCCGGACACGACTGAGCGACTGAACAACGAGGGCACTGCTGTAAAACACACAGATGAGTGGAACAGAGCCAAGGTCAGAAGCAAACCCCACTTACGTGGTCAGTTAACTTGTGACAGAGGAGCCAAGAATATACGATGGGGAAAGGATAGTCTCTTCGATAAACGGTGTTGGGAAAACTGGGCCACTGTCTCACACCAGGGCCGCTGGTGGTGAAGAACCCGCCTGCCAGTGCAGGAGACGGAAGAGACGTGGGTTTGATCCCTGAGTCGGGAAGATTCCCTGGAGGAGAGCATGGCAACCCACTCCAGTATTCTTGCCTGGAGACAAGAGGAGCCCGGTGGGTGACAGGCCACAAGGTCACAGAGTTGGACACGAATGAAGCAAGTCAGCACATATCTTACACCATGTATAAAAATTAATGGATTAAAGAATGTAAGACTGGAAACCATAAAACTCCTAAAAGAAAACCTAGGCAGTAAGCTCCCTGACATCGGTCTTGGTGATAATTTTTGGACCTGACACCAAAAGCAACAGTAAATAAGTGGGGCTACACCAAACCGAACTGCCCCTGCGCAGCAAGGGAGGCACGGGCAGAGGAAAGGCAGCCTGTGGGATGGGAGAAGAGCCCTGCAAACCACGTACCTGAGAAGGGTTAATACCCAAAATGTGTGAACTCTTATTACTCGGCAGCAAAAACAAAGCAACAAGAAAGACGCTCAACATCACTAACCACTCAGTGCAGTCTCAGTCGTGTCCCACTCTTTGCGACCCCATGAATCGCAGCACGCCAGGCCTCCCTGTCCATCACCAACTCCCAGAGTTCACTCAGACTCAGTCCATCAAGTCAGTGATGCCATCCAGCCATCTCATCCTCTGCCGTCCCCTTCTCCTCCTGCCCCCAATCCCTCCCAGCATCAGAGTCTTTTCCAATGAGTCAGCTCTTCACATGAGGTGGCCAAAGTACTGGAGTTTCAGCTTCAGCATCATTCCTTCCAAAGAAATCCCAGGGCTGATCTCCTTCAGAATGGACTGGTTGGATCTCCTTGCAGTCCAAGGGACTCTCAAGAGTCTTCTCCAACACCACAGTTCAAAAGCATCAATTCTTCGGCACTCAGCCTTCTTCACAGTCCAACTCTCACATCCATACATGACCACAGGGAAAACCATAGCCTTGACTAGACAGACCTTTGTTGGCAAAGTAATGTCTCTGCTTTTGAATATGCTATCTAGGTTGGTCATAACTTTCCTTCCAAGGAGTAAGTGTCTTTTAATTGCCTGGCTGCAGTCACCATCTGCAGTGCTTTTGGAGCCCAGAAAAATAAAGTCTGACACTGTTTCATTAGGGAAATGCAAACCAAGACCACAGCGAGACATCACCTGGCACGGGTCACAGGCACTATTACTAGAAAGATGACAGGGTTTCCCTGGCAGCTCAGGGGCAAAGAATCCGCCTGCCAATGCAGGAGACGGGTTCCATCCCTGGTCTGGGAAGATCCCACATGCCACGGAGCAACTAAGCCCAACAGCCACAACTCCTGAGCCCCCAGCCGCGACTACAGAAACCTGCGCTCCCGGGAGACATGCTGAGCAACGAGAGAAGCCGCTGCAGTGAGAACTCCAGGCGCCACAAGTAGAGGGCAGCCCCTCCAGAGAGAAGTCCCTGCAGCAATGGACCCAGCGCAGCCGAAACATAAAAGTAAAATGATATAAAAGACAACAGATACCAAAGGTCGGCAAGGATGTGGAAAAAGGCGGCCCTTACGCACTGCCGTAGGTGGGTGCAGCCTCCAGAGTGAAAGCGCTCAGTCATGTCCGGCTCTTTGCAACCATGCTGTCCAGGGGATTCTCCAGGCCAGAACACTGGAGTGGGTTGCCTTTCCCTTTTCCAGGGGATCTTCTCAACCCAGGGATCGAACCCAGGTCTCGTGCATTGCAGGTGGATTCTTTACCAGCTGAGCCACAAGGGAAGCTTATTCCTAAGTGGAATATTACTCGGCCGTTAAGAAATGAAACCCTGCCATTTGTGACAACTTGGATTACCTAAGAGGGCACTAGGACAGAGAAAGCCAGATGTATGGTCTCACATATACGTTCAACCTAAAAAGAAAAAACTGAACGGGTGGAACAGATGAACATGGTTGCCAGAGATGGAGGACGGGGAGTGGATGATGACGCAGAGGGAGTCAAAAGGCTCCCGGTTACAAACCAGGCCACGGGGGCAGCACCCAGCACGCGGCTCTAGGCAGCGATGCTGTAAGAAAAAAAAAAATCCTGAAACTTGTAAGGTGACTAGACTTACTGTGGTGCTCATTTCACAATATATACAAATATAGAACCGTAATGCTGTACATCTAAAACTAATATAATTTGTCAATTATACCTCAACAAAAAACATTAAGCCTTCCGGTCTGACACTGATATTCCAGAATTAGGGTGCTAAGCCCTTCCCGGCCCAGGAGGCCCCCAGGCTGCAGGGCACCCCTCCGCCGGCTCTGTGTCCAGCACCCTGCGGGGTCTCCCTGAGGGCTGGGGGCGCGACAGGACAGGAGTGGGGCGGGCAGTGACGGGGCTGCCCGCGGGCGCCAGGCCAGTGCTCCTCTGTTGGCAAAGTCGAGGCACCCTTCTCAGGCCTCATTCGGGTTCAGGGCTCCCGAGACCTTTCACAGCCACAGTGGCCCGCGTGCCTCAACCCTGGTGGCTGCAACAGTTTTGCCGAGGTGACCCCAACGGACTTAGCCACCACCAGCCACCCTTCACGGCTCTGCAGGAAGGGCAGGCATTTGTTTGGTTCCCACTTGGCTCCATGTGGCTTAGCCCCCGTACCCCAGAGCCTCGCTGGCCAGAGGGTGGCTGTCACGTGTCAGGACAAACCCCTGCCTGCCCCTGGTATTCTGATTCCTGGCTCCTCAACTGCCCCTCCAAGGTGCCTGTGGCCAGGCCTGGAAGACCCCCATAGGGAACTGCTCAGCTTCCCATGGCCACGTGCCTCCAGGCAGGTGCTGCCCAGGAGACCCCCGGCCACCCATGGGGCAGAGGGCCAAGGGGGTGCAGGGGCCCTTCCTGGCTGCCCCCACATCCTGGGTCAGCATCACGAAGCCACGGTGGGCTCCTCTTATTCCAACAACAGGAGAACCCAGACGCCAGCCACCCGAGGCCACGGGTAACACCTGGACCCTGACCGCCTGTCCCCATGCTGCAGCGTGTGGCCCGCCCAGACCCCAACCCCCA
>NW_011476105.1:0-1347 GCF_000754665.1 Bison bison bison | reverse complement strand
AGACCCCTCGGATCCCCGGGGGTCAGCCCCTCGCCTGCACACCCACCTCGCACACCTGCGCCCGCCTCCGGCAGCTGCAGGCCCAGGTAGTGAAGCCGCTCGGCAGGGCAGGGGCTGGAGGGCACATTCACGTAGGTGGGCGTCTCCCCACGCGGCCTCCCAGGACCCCGCGCTCCTGTGGGGACAGCAGCCATCAGTCCCCAGGCGGTGACCCCCTAGACGGTCCAGAAAAGAGCTCCCCACCGCTGCCCACCCCTCTGGCGCCTCACCTCCACCTCTCCACGGCTTCCCCGACTCCCCCCATCTTCCCGACCACCTTTGCCCACCCCACCCAGGTTTCTCCCTGCCCCGCCTACACACACACAGCGGGCACCCAGGGGTGGCCCCGATGGCCCCACTGAGCCCAAGCGACCACACTTCTGTCTTCAGCCCCTGGCCACCCAACCGTCCAGCGTCTCTCCCCACCACTTGCTCCTGGGCTCCCCAGTGCCCAATCCCCTCCCAGGCCGCCGCCTTTCCCTGCTGACAACCCCCAGCCCTCCCCCTCTCAGCTGTCCTCCTGGGTCACCCCACCTGTGTCAGGGACCCTCTCTGGGCCAGTGAGTCCTTCCCTGAGCCCAGGCCCACCCACACTTTCAGTCACAGTGACACCTCCTCCAGGATGGCCCCCGGGCACTTCAAGTCCCTTCCCCCATCAAAGAAACTGCTCCCAGCTGGCCCTCATTGGGGTCCAGGGTCCTGGCTGTCTGCGGCGTCCACCGGAGGCGTGGCCAGGTCAGGGGGTGGCCCTGCTCTGCGGGGCAGCTGGCTGAGCGCCTTCGTCAGGCAGAGGATGGGAGTGAGTCCAAGCCCTAGACGTCTCAGCTCTGAGGCAGGGCTCAGAGCTCAGGGCTCTCTGTGAATCCACTGTGTCTGTAGCACAGAGCCCATCACCCCATCGCCCCCGAGAAGGAGACGTCCTCCCCGAGGCCCAGCGGGCAGAGAAAGAGCCTTGGTGGGTGGCACTGGGCAGGGCCCTCTGCACCCCCCCGCCCAGGGCTGCAAGGAAGAACCTGGCCTTGCCAAGCTCATGCTGGCTACAAGCTCCCACCCAATACACCCAAACAGCAAGGCAGGACCCCACTCTGGCCAGGCTTGGGTGGGCACTGACCCACAGAGGGGTAGACGCAGACCGTTGCCTGTGTAACCCAAGATAACAGGCAGAGTCGCCTCGGAGAGGCTCTTAGACCAAGGGGCCCAGGGGAAATCTGGGCAGACTGCCTGGAGAAGGCGGCATGTGCCAAGGGATGAAGTTGGGGGGTGTAGGGGGTGGCAAAGGCCTGGCTAGAGCGAGGAGAGCCCTTGGGG
>NW_011476104.1:24062-26248 GCF_000754665.1 Bison bison bison | reverse complement strand
GAAAATCCCATGGACGGAGGAGCCTGGTGGGCTGCAGTCCATGGGGTCACTAAGAGTCGGACATGACTGAGCGACTTCACTTTCACTTTTCACTTTCATGCATTGGAGAAGGAAACGGCAACCCACTCCAGTGTCTTGCCTGGAGAATCCCGGGACGGGGGAGCCTGGTGGGCTGCCGTCTATGGGGTCGAACAGAGTCGGACACGACTGAAGCGACTTAGCAGTAGCAGCAGCAAGGCTACAACAGTGAGCAAAAACATATATGATGTCTGCCCTCATGGAGCTTGTATTCTAGTGGAAGAGTTAGATATCACATCAATCACAATACAGAATGAGAAACTGTAATGAATGGCATTAAGGAAGCCAATGGGATGTTATAAAAGACAAATTGAATAGATCAAAGAATGGACAAGTTAAGCTATGGCCTAGAAGTTAGGTAAAAGCCAGCAGATAATGAACTTTCCCAAAAGATGGGCTCCACAAAACCCCTGAGACAGGAAAGAATTTGTCGTGTTGAAGGAACTAAGAGGCAGCCAGTCTAGATGGAGCCAAATGGACACCAGGGAGTGATATAGGAGATAAATGGGTTTTGGAGAAACTTTGGCTTTTAGGGACCATGAGTGAGATCAGGTCCCATTGGAGAATCTTGAGAAGAACGGGAACAGGATCTGACTGAAGTTGTTGAAGGATCCCTTTGGCTACTATATGCAGGACAGACTGAAGGGGAGCAGGTGGGGAAAAGGGAGTTTGGCGAGTGGCAACCATGCATGACAGGATAATGGCTCAGACAAGACAGCAAAGGGAAGGTTGGGATGTGGGATGGAGGTCAGATACTTTTAGGAAATAGGATTGACAAGGCAATATCCACTCACTTGATGCTACTGATCAATACCTTCTCAAACGTATCAACTAGTGGCTTCAGTCCACATGCTTTCAGCTTTAAAAATAGCAGGCATTCAAGAAATGCGTATTGAGTTGAACGTCTTGAACATTAGGATCTACTCTTGAATCCATACCATATGTAGTGAAAGGAACAGCAACAGGCCTTCCTCACGCATCTAGGATTAGTGCTTGGGTCCAAAGGTAGAGGGTGGTGAGAAGAGAAGGCCCTGGAGTAGACAGAGGGGCCTGTCTGGGAGTCCCTCTGCCTAGTCATGTCCTGATTTTGTGTTCTGATTTGAGTGGAAGAAGGGAATAGGATGCCTCAGAAGTGCCCCTTTCCAAAGAGCCAAACACATCCTTCTGAGCACAGACTGTGTTTCTCAGGGCATCATCACACTGGGATGCCAAGTAGATTTTTTAGAGGTCTCAAGTTGTCAAATTCTTTCATCCTCACCATGTATTTGTTTGCAGCCAGCAATTAGCAAGACTTTCAACCCCACCCCCGCCCCCATTCCTCTTTATCATTTTCCCAGGAAGCCCACATCAGACAGCCCCAAGAGAGCTAGAACCCGTGAAAGCCAACTATCAATGCCTGTAGCTTGTTGGGGACATTTGTGAGGGACACCTGTGGGGACCCTCTGTCTACCTTCTTTAGGCACAGAGCTCAAATCCCTTCCTTTCCTGTTTGAAATCTTTTCCTATTATTTTAGACTTTTCCTTCCTAAACCAATTGTATAATGCTTAGGGTCTTTATGTTCTGAGCATCCACATTTTTTCTGCCTCTTCCAGTTCTCTTTTTAATTTCTCAAATATCTCCAGTAGGTGGGCATGAAAAGAAAATGACAAACATACCGTCCCTAAAAATGCAATAATAGAGACAGGCAGTTGAATTGAAAACACTTTGGAAACTAAGCCCTACACAAACATATGGGGTGGTGGTGGTGATTATTATGATGGCAATGTGGTCCTGATATCAATGCTATTTTGAAAAAACTTTTTATTTTATATTGCTATTGATCAAATAAATTACCATGGCTGATGGCAAAGCCCCAACTTTTCTTTCTGCAATGCCCATTACCTCCTTATTAAGGCTTTGAGAACAAACAAAACAATACAACCACTGAACCAACAATTCCTTAAGCAAATCAGGGGAAATATAGTGCTAGTGCTATATGCCACTCAAGCTGTTTCCAATCACATGGTTACTGGACAGTCTGTCAGCTGCATCGGAATCTGAGAACTGAGGATGCTTGACTCTTGCAACTGACCTTGACAAATTCCATCCACTCACTCCTAGCAACAAT
>NW_011476104.1:17661-22725 GCF_000754665.1 Bison bison bison | reverse complement strand
AAATGTTTATTGGTTAATCCACAAAGTGTATGGTATTTTGGTTATAGCAGCACAGATGAACCTAGACAGAGGCATTCATTCATTCAACAAACATTTATTGAGCATCTACTATGTACCAAGTATTGGGATAGGTGCCTGGGATATAATCATAAATATCTAGACTTGGTCCTACAGTTCATTGAGAAAATTTAGCAAGCACTCATAATGAAGTATGGGATTAGCTATGACTGGAGCACTCAGAAAGAATATCTAGTCCAGTGAGGACAGGAGTCAGATAGGAAATTAAGGAAGGCTTCCTGCAAGGGTTGGAGAGGGGAGTTGTAAGACATGTTTTTCAATTTAGACTTTATTCTAAGGACAATGGAAAGACATTGAAATTTTCCAATAGAGGTGGGACACAATGATTGTAAAACCACTCTGGCTACTGTGTGGATTGAAGGCAAGGAAAGCACAGTTTATTTGAGGACTAATACTATGAAAGGGAAAAAAATGTACATTTCTGTCTTCCTGTTAATGGTTAATGAGCAAAAGTGGCCTTACTTATCTGCTAAGGAAAGAAGCAATACCTAAGGTTTAATTTGTTTTGTTGTAAGCCAAACTTGGCCACAAATAATGGAAATAAGTTTGTGTATGTGTGTGTGTGTGTGTAGTGTGTACATCCACATATGATAAACCTTAGGATATTATCAAAATTCATCATTAACTTTTCCAAAACATGTATTTCGCCAGATTTGTAAGTATTACAATGCACATATTGAAATAAACATAGTACCCAGATAGGTTGTAGGCTAGATCAAGTCATTTTTCAGCCAGGGAGCAGATATCTTATTTTTGTTTCCACTGGTACACTCTTTGCAGATAATAGATGTTCGACAAATGCTTGCTAACCAATATTCATCTTCTTGGTATTTCAGAGCATTGCTCCATATGATTTAACATAAGACTACATGGTCATGCTCACAAGCTGTTTCTCCATATTAGTTATCTGACATAGTCAAAGAATGTTTGCTATAGTATCTGAATGTTTTAAAAGAAGTTCTTGATGGGAATATCCTTTTCAATCAGTGACAGATGTGCTTTGGGCCATATTATATATTAATAGCCTGTCTGAAGAGATACATGGTTTGCAATGTGACTAGTCCAGGCTGGGATGGGGTGAAGTGACAACGGCAGTTGCTCAGTCATGTCTGACTCTTTGTGACCCCATGGGTTGTGGCCTGTCAAGCTCCTCCTCTGTCCATGAGATCTTCCAGACAAGAATACTGGAGTAGGCTGCCATTTCCTTCTCCAGGGGATCTTCCTGACCCAGGGATCGAACTTGGGTCTCCTGCACTGAAGGCAGACTCTACCATCTGAGCCACCAGGGAAGCCTGAGGGAGTAGAGTAACATATCTCTAGGAACTTGGACATAGGGAAAATAAGGTTCCCCTCTGAGAGTTCAACTTTAAAATCAATACAGAGTGAATCAGAGCAGGGATATGCTGTCACCTTTAAGACACAGAAAGTCTCCCAAGCCTGCAAGACTAGACAGTAAACAGGTTGAACCCCTTGATATGACTAAAGAGAGGACATGTCCTTTAGAAAATGGCTTGGTTCCCTACAGAAGCAGAAGACATTAAAGAGTAGAGAAGGCAAACATTAGCAGTATCATCCAAACTCTGCCATAAGCCAAGAGTTTTTAACCCCATTCTTAGAGTGAAGATGAATGTCTGAAAATATAATATATTTATAAACTATATTATAACATAAATATAATATATATTAAGGTTATATATTTAATGGTGAAGGATCCGCCTGCCAATGCAGGAGACACAAGAGACTCAAGTTTGATCCCTGGCTCAGAAAGATTCCCCTGGAGGAGGAAATGGCAACCCACTCCAGTATTCCTACCTGGAAAATTCCATAGACAGAGAAGCCTGGTGGGCTACAGTCCATGGGGTCGCAAAGAGTTGGACATTATTGAGCACTCACACACACACACACACACACACACAACTCATTCACTAGGTTTTGGTTCAATTCTCACAATATAACCTTCTTATTATGGTTTTGCTTCCCATGGAGACCAGCCTTTAGGCACCATTCTCAACCTTGGTTGTACATTGGAATAAGCTAGGTAACATTAAAAAAACACACACAGATGCTTGAGTTCTACCTCAAAGATTCTAATTTAATTGATCTGCAAAATGGTCTGGGCATAAAGATTTTAAAAGCTCCTCAGGGGACTCTAATATGCAACAAGTGTGTGAATCACTGACTTATTGGAAGAGAATATGTAGTTTATATTCTCAGACTTACAGGGCTCTAGGTCCTGTCAAAGTGGAAGGTATGTGTTCTAATCCACAAACTCAAGTTTGGTAAAAACTAATTACCTCTATTTTTTCCATATCTATAATTAATTGCTATTTTGAGTCCCAGGTGGTGGAAATTTAAACTTGCCCCCCTCCCTTTCTCCTGAGTTGTCAAAATTGGTGAGAAGACATTGGCATGATCACACCCTGTCCTTGGTCTCATTTTGCCATACTAACAGCCACTGAGCTGTTTTCATTTTTATCCGGTCTTTGATCATCTGTTAACACAGGTCGCTACCACATCTTCCTGCCAAGCCCTGACTACGGAGTTCTCCAGGTTTACCAGTTCTCTATGCCATGTCTGTGTAGCCCTCAGGTACTTAAGAAGAATCCTGCTGCTGCCGTACTACCTAGGATATTCTGAGGCTTTCCTCAAGCCTGTGCACTTACCTCACCATTCACACATTTCTACCTGGAGGCCCCTCTGCTTCACTGGACTTGATCTGGGAAAGAGGAGGAGGAAGCACAGGTCTCGTCTGTTTTCCAATTCCCCCAAACTGTTGAAAATTATGACTGTGCTCATCCACCACTGGGACTCAACCTAAAAAGGCAGGCAGAAGACCACCCACTAAAACCCAAGCTGTCTTTGATTTCCCATTGACTTCCTCTCCCTCAGTCTGAAGACTCCTCAGCCAGAGCAGACAGTTTCTGCTCTCATCAAAGGCAAATCAAGCACTCAGTGTTCCTGCTCCAGCTCTTTTTTCCCACCCACCACCACTCCCAGAGCTCGGCTTCTGAAACTCAACAGCCAAGAACTGACTTCTCCAATTTAGTCTGTCACCTTTCTCCTCAGGCAAAGAATGGCACAGCTGTAGCAGACGAACTGAAGAGGAGAGGGGTTGTTGAAAATAAGAAGAGGTTAATTTTTCAAAAACATTACCTTGCCATAACATTAACAATTCTCATTTTAAAGTAGGAAATTGGGATTTAAATCACAAATTGGATTTTCACATCAGTGTACCTCCAGTGATTCTTAGTCTTTGCATCATTCATGGGGCTCTTTAGGAATCTATGACAACTATAGACATTCCTTCAAGAAAAATACAGTAGACATATTTGCATATAATTTTCAGGTGCCCTGAGGTCATATGAATCCTGAGACTCCAAATGAAGAACTCCTGACCTAAAGGAAAAGAACGTGTTGGCCATGCCAGTGCACATCATCACCCCTGTGGAAGCTATTTCTCAGTGTACATTTATAACTGCTTGTTGTGCCTTTATATAGCAGTTTTATGAACTTGACCACTATGAATCCAACACTGAGACCTGAAACTGCTCTCAGTGAGCTAGCCAAGCATGTCTCTGTGCTAGCGAGATTGACAGATGGCACTGGACTGAAGCCAAACCCTGGGAGGCCCCCTGTGTTAGAGCAACAGGCTTGCCTCCAGCACACAGAATTCCCCTGTCACTTGAATTTTTTCATGAATAAGGCATCTTATCCACACAGCAAAACAACCTATCAGTAAGAATGTATAGGGCACTGCTATGTGTCAAGGGCTTCCTCGATGGCTCAGCAGGTAAAGAATCCGCCTGCAATGCAGGAGATGCGGGTTCAATCCCTGGGTTGAGAAGATTCCTGGAGGAGGGCATGGCAACCCACTCCAGTATTCTTGCCTGGAGAACTCCACCAGAGGGCTAAAGTCCATAGGGTTGCACAGAGTCAGACGAGACTGAAGCGCCTGAGCACATACACACACATGTGCCAAAGACCCTGCTGGAGAATGCAATAGTCATGGCCCTCTAGGAAATTACAATCTAGTACAGTAAAAAAAAATAAAGTACAGACCAGCTAGGACAGAGCTTGGCAAATTACAGTCCACAGGCTATATATGGCCCAACACTGCCTGTTTTTGTAATAAAGCTTTATTGACATATAGCCACACCCATTCATTCCTATATTGTCTGTGACTGCCTTTGTGTTATAATGGCAGAGCTGAATAGCTGCAACAGAGATTCTATAAACCTGCAAAGCCTCAAATATTTGCTCTCTGGCCTTTTAAAGAAAAAGGATGCTGACCTTGTCTCTAGGGTCAGGCTTCTCCATGTTTCATGTGCCTATGAATCACCTGGGCATCTTGCTGAAATGCAGATTCTGACTTGTTGAGTCTGGGGTTGAAGCCAGAGATTGTGCCTTTCTGATAGACTCTCAGGTGACGCCAATGCAGCTGGCCCAGGGACCACCCCTTAGGTAGTGAGGGTCTAGAATTCTGAACTGCTGGGTTTATTCACTGAGTGTTCCTCTGTGTCTCAGGAAGGTTCTAAAAGGTATTCTTCCCATCTTTACAATAGGGCAACACATTGCTCTTGCACACTTGTTAATATACACAGTGTTTATTTAGAACCTCACACAGTGCCTGGTGTACAGTTCTCTTCATAAATGGTAGCTAGTGCAGTAGAAAGCTCTGCTGTCCCAGGAAACTCTCACATTTGACAGAACAAATTGCTGCAGAAATATTAAGTAATTTTATTCTTTTTCATAGGTCCGGGCTCTCTTGGGCAGCGGGAGGAGGGGGGGCTGTGATTAATTTCTATTGTCTAGCTTTCTAGACATTTCCCTAAAGGGTTGAGGGTCTTACCGATCTATTTTAAGCTTTCCAATGTAAGCTCAACTCAGGCCTAATTCATGGAAGAGAAAAATGTTATTCCTAGATTAAACTTTCCTTTTTTTCTTTTTTAAAATTTATTGGTTTTTTTTTTTTTTTTTTTTTTTATT
>NW_011476104.1:15815-17220 GCF_000754665.1 Bison bison bison | reverse complement strand
CAGTCATGGCAAAACATACACTGCACCCTGAGTTCAGTGTCTTACATTGTTTTCTCTCAAATGTTTACAGCAACAGAGGACAAAGAGAAAAACTGCCTTCGTTTATTCTGAGAGGGTTTTCAGTTGAAATGATGCCTCAAGTCATCTTTGTGGCTTCTGATACTTTTAAGTGTTTAAAAGCGTGAATGGGGACAAAAAATACCTGGAAGTGTTGAGTTATTAAAATGACATGACTTTCCAATGGACCCTGAAGGAATATACCTTTACAGTACTGGACTATCTGGGGAAGGCATGTCTGAAGCTGTCCTTGGATAAATGTTAGTTCCAAATACCTCAGAAAAATGTGTTGGACATATAGCGTCCTTGTGTACAGCAATTACAGGCCTCAAAATGATACTGGTTTTATCCCCCAGCTATAGTGAACTAAAGCCTTCCTCAATTCACTGGATTAAAAAAATAATTATGAAAAACTAACCCAGACTAGCCAAGCCATTTCCTGACTGTACTGGTTAGTTCCTGATTTTCTCTCACCTCCACAACAACCTTTTTCTACTCTATTCTGTGGTTCTCTGGCTGGGACTCTGCACACCACATTTTCAAGACTGTCATGACAGCTGGCTCCCTAACAGTTTTGCTGAAGGGTGGATAGAAGGAGACTAGAAGTCAGGAGGAGGGGAAGACAGACTCCCTTAGTGCTTGTGCTTACCCTTGGCATGGCTTCAGCATGGGAGATCAGCTTTGTTTTGCTCTAGCATCCTGCTTCTTTGGGAACTCCAGCATCTCCATTATCTGATTGCTATATTAAATCCCTGCTATTTGAAACACTCAGAGTGGACTGGTTTTCCTGATTAGACCTAACTCAAAGTTATCAGGTCCAAGACCAGTAAACCAATAAAGAAAGAAGCCCCTGCAAGCAGCAGGATTCTCAGCCACCTTAGCCTCTCTCTGACTTCTTCAGAGTGGGAGAGGAGTCTGTGATCAAATGGTAAGCTAGTAATAGCATGCTGTATATAGGCTTATGTTCTAACACTTAATGACTCTATCAAGTCCTCCATGGTAGAGTTTGCAGATGTCAAATTTGCAAGTCTGGATGGATTGCTGTATGATCAGGCCACCCAAGATGGCTGTTCTCTTGCTCTCTGTACATCCTCAGCTGAACCAGCCCCTGCTTCACCTACAACCCACTCCCATGACAAACCTTCCCTCTTAGTTATAGAGGCTGATCAGTAAATGCCTATGTACTCCCTACTGGCCCCAGCTAGTGATTGATCTAGTCTTTTGATCAGAAATATCTCCACTGTGATGGTTTATCAAAGTGGCAGTGAGGGGTGCACCCTTCTACTGCTTTCCCTGGCAGCCAATGAGCACCAACCTGACGTCAATTCCCCCATAACAGGTAACCTCC
>NW_011476104.1:14507-15715 GCF_000754665.1 Bison bison bison | reverse complement strand
CATCCCTAAGGAAGTGTCCTCCTGCCCGCCTCTGCTGCCCATGGTGGGTTGTCACTCTGGGACCTTGCTTCAAACAAGTAATTTGATCTCTATTCATGAAACCATTGATGTCTCTGTCACTGACTCCAGGCTCTTTGGTTTAGAGGCTGGCAAACACAAAGCTTACAGGTCAGGCCTACGGGGTACAACCCAAAAGTTGCTCAGCCACTAAGATAAAGGGAAAGATGCTGAAAGTCACTCACTTGTGAGAAATACTTGTCAGCTGGGGTGCAAAAATTCAAGATAACTATTTACCACACCCACAAAATCTCCAAAGCACAATGTTTGTTTCTGTTTTAACCTACAAATTTGGTGGCCACAATTTCAGCAAAAAGAAGTCAATATGACATTCTGAGTACATATCTGTAATACCACCAGGAACGAAAGCACAGTATTTACCTCCAGTTTCTCCCTGATAGAAGCTTGGTGTATCTTCTTGCATCTGTAGCTGCTGATTGATTTTGTAAGCAGAGAGGGTAGGGGGAGTCCTCAGAGAAAGAGAACCAGGCATGGCTCTCTCAACAGAAAAGAAGTCATTTTGGGCCTGACCATTTTGTGATCTTAGCTTGGCCACCACAATGCTTGCCCTTGAACAGGTTTCAGGAATAATGATTTTAAGAGAATGGAAGGAGGAACTTAAACGGAAAGAGAATAATAGCAAAGATAACAAATTAGTTGTCAAGACTCCCAGTTTTATTTTAGGGGGTAAAGACTAGCCTAAAGCAATGTCTGGAGCTGTCTAGAAGAATTTAAATACCCCTCTGGTGCTCAACTAGATCAAGTGGAATCTAAGGAATGAACATGGTGACCTTTTCTGACCCTCTGACTTCAATCAACAAAAGCTTGGACTCTGCCTACTGGCCAAGTCCCTTCATGCATATGCATATAACCCATAACTTAAGACTTGTCCAATTTTGCTGTTTGGGGAGACACTGCTTTGGGAAAGATCCCCAGTGCTCTCCTTAGCTGCTGCAAGTAGTAACAAATCTTTCTTTTTTCCTGTCTTTGACTTGGGTGTGTCTTGTGCCTCAATGCCCACCAAGAAGTGAACTCAGTTTGGGGTTAACAATTTCTCTGGAATGAGTGTGGAGAGATCACCCTTGGTAAGTATTTCTCTGGAATGAGTGTGGAGAGATCACCCTTGGTAAGTATAGAACCTTCAAGACTAA
>NW_011476104.1:13547-14407 GCF_000754665.1 Bison bison bison | reverse complement strand
GACTAATTAGAGTAACCATGCTGGCCACCTTCTGGAGGAACACATTATCTCCTGGCAGGAAGACTCAGGATACTTCTGTACTCAGTAGTGAAGAGTGAGCAGAAAGGTGAAGGCTGGCCACAGATGCTACTTATTGCTCCAAGGAGAACTAGAAGAGAAAATCACTCCCATATATGATGAATTAGAGTCAGCCAGGGAAAAATCTGGGTGCAGTTTCCCAAGCAGAACTTGAAGGTATGTGGGGGAAAGGAGTGAAACTTGTGAGACAGGGTAAGGAGATGAGTGCAGGAAGACTGCTTTTACATTACAGAACACATCAACAGGTAGGTTAAGAACCATATAAATTAAAATTCTGGCCCTAAGTGGCAAAGAGAGCAAGAAAATTATCTAGCCTTCAGGCTCAGCTGCACAGCACTTGGGAAGCCTAGGGAGAATACCACCCACACGCCAGAGCACTGTTTTGTGTGTGGGAATTTCCATCCTAAGGCTCTGGATGAAAAACAGAACCGGAAAGACCTTGGGAAAATACTTTCCATTCCATTCACTAAAGACAAACTAAGAAGAGGGATGGATAAAAAAAGATTTTTAATCTCAGCTTTAGTGACACGGGCCTTGGTCTTATCTCAAATCATGTTGAAGCAAACAAAGAAGGGATAGGCAGAGAAGAGAATGTGCCCTGTCCTTCTTCCTCCACTCAAACAGGTTGAACATGTGGCTCCCTAGAGTTCTTTTAAGATATAATAGGATTCTGAGGAAACAATGCAGGGTGTTGCTCAGCTCAATAAATGATGAAGGCTTTGAGTGCCTTTGGCCCTGCGCCACAGACCGAGAGGCCCTGGAGGAGCTAGGAAGGGGGCGGG
>NW_011476104.1:11726-13447 GCF_000754665.1 Bison bison bison | reverse complement strand
TCTCAATTGCTGTGGGATGTGAAACTAGCTCATCACCCCAGTCACTACCTAAGGCACACCTCACCTCCCCTTTTCTGTACTTGGGCGTTGGCACTCATTACTTTCCTTAGTTGTTCTGTGCGCTGAGGGCCAGAGCTTACATTCACCACTTTAGGGATGGACTGGAGAACATGGGGGCACTCAAAGCTGGGAGGACAAAGGGATGGCCTTCCTCATTACACCATTCCTGCGGCTACCTGGCCCACACAGACTCTGCAAGCACTGTTCCTTAGGGTAGCCTCAGGGAGTTATTTACATTTAAATACAATGAATTAAAATTAAAACTCCGTTACTAAGTTGCACCAGCAACATTTCTTCTGTTCAAAAGTCACACATGCCTGTGTGTGTGTGTGTGTGTGTGTGTGTGCGCGCGCGCACATGTGCTCAGTTGTGCCCAACTCTTTTTGCAACCACCTGGGCTATAGCCCTCCAGGCTCCTCTATCCATGGAATTCTCCAGGCAAGGATACTGGAGTGGGTTGCCATGCCTTTCTCCAGGGTATCTTCCCAATCCAGGGATCCAACGGTGTCTCCTGCAGAGGTAGGTGGGTTCTTTACCCGCTGAGCCACCTGGGAAGACCCACATGTGCCTAATCCCTACCATGAGGGACAACACAGGCAGAAGATGTCCATCACTACAGAAAGTTCTTTTGCAATTTCAAATCCCAGCCCCTCCACTTTCTAATTGTGTGTCTTTGAGCAAATTAGTTGAGCTCTCTGAGCCTCAGTCTTCTTGTCTGTGAAGTGGGATGCCTGGATAATGTACCTCACAGATAAGGGCCCAGTGACGTCATGAAGGTGAAGTGCTCAACAGAATATCTGACACATAATCATTATGATGGCTTCCATTGCAGCTCAGTAAAGAATCTGCCTGCAGTGCAGAGGACTCAGGTTCAATCCCTGGGTTGGGAAGATTCCCTGGAAAAGGAAATGCCAACCCACTCCAGTATCCTTGCCTGGAAAATCTCATGGACAGAGGAGCCTGGTGGGCTGCAGTCTATGGGGTCGCAGAGAGTCATGCAGGACTGAGCAACTAACACTTACTTACTTACTTAATCATTATGATTAGTCTTTTGTCCAAGTCAACAACAACAACAAAATAATCCTATCTGCATCACTGACATGCTCTTTAGAGTCCTGCACAGGGCGACACTGAGCCAGTGGTTACAGAATGCCCTCTTGGACCAGACAGCTGGGGAAGAAATAGAACCGCCCTTTTCTAACTGTACCCCAGCAGAGCAGATTGCCTCCCATGTTTCTTTTTTCCCAGAGAAAGAATTGCAGAGGCTTCTGGTGAGCTGACTTTCACTTTGAGAAATGCCAGGTTATTTCAATTTCATAAGAATGAGCTTTGAAACCATGAGCAAAGCAGAAAACCAGCCAGGTTTAAGATAAGCTTGGGAATTCTTAAGTACCAGATAAATTACCTCAGATAAAAACTGGCCAGGGGAAGAGGTAATCTCCTGGGAATGATGAGCTTAAAAGCATTTGTATTCAAGCACTGACATTTTCCGGAATGCTTTTAATTATCATTATTCCCAGGGCATTTGCAAGAGAAAGCCTAAAGCAGATTTCCTGAGCTGACAGCAGTCATTATTGGCAATCCTGGCTGCATCAGCTGGGGTTGGAGTTCTCAGCTGGTCACATTCTGGTCACATTCTGTGATACTGGCTTCAAGCTCTG
>NW_011476104.1:7220-11451 GCF_000754665.1 Bison bison bison | reverse complement strand
TTCAGTTCAGTCACTCAGTCATGTCCGACTCTTTGCAACCCCATGGAATGCAGCAGGCCAGGCTTTCCTGTCCATCACCAACTCCCAGAGCTTACTCAAACTCATGTCCATCGAGTCAGTGATGCCATCTAACCATCTCATCCTCTGTTGTCCCCTTCTCCTCCTGCCTTCAATCTTTCCTAGCATCAGGGTCTTTTCCAATGAGTCAGTTCTTCACATCAGGTGGCCAAAGTACTGAAGCTTCAGCTTCAGCATCAGTCCTTCCTTCAACCCACTTCAATCAGCCTTCTGTCCCCATCTCTCCACCGAGACGATTCCTGGAGCAGTGATTTTATTCCATATTGCCAAGTCAAACACCAGTTTCTGATTCTCACTGTACTTGATCCTGAAATCAAGCAGGCCCTTACGGGGCTCACAGGCACCAGAGGCCTTTTTGTTCTCCATTTCTTGCAGGCAAGACTCCAACCTCTGTGACCTTCCCTGAGTTCCAAAGGGCAGACTTGAACAGTTGCTCATCAAAGGATGAGCACCCAAGAAACCACCTGAGGTAGGATTAAAGGGATCAGAGTAGCTCATGAAGAAGATTAACTGAGACCACATTAGAGGAGGGCAGGCCCTGCACACACCCTAATCTTGTCAGAGACCCCATCTTTGAACCTTGCCATAAAACTACTCACCAAATCCTCCTGGGTGGGGACACAAAGTTTTTCAAGGCAGAAGTCTGGTGTCTCCCCCTTTGCCTGGCAAAGTAATACAGCTATCCTTTCCTACTTTACCCAAAACTCTCTCTCCAAGATTTGATTCAGCTGTTATACACAGAGGCTGAGCTTTCACCATCAACCCCTCGTCAGCTGTCAACACAGTTAGCCACAAGCTTCTTTTTGACCCTGTTTTGGTGACTTCTTCAACTGGAGCTCCTGGCTTCCCTACAACCTCCCTGGCTCACCTCCATTTGTCACATGCTGGTCAGCAGAAATTTGGCTCAAAGTTAGCTTAAATTATGTTACACCACCCCCACCTCCACCCACCCCCTGCTTGAAGCCTTCACAAATCTTTCTCCTCTACTTAGAATGCAACCCCATCTCCTTACCTAGGCTGGCAGGGCCCTCTGTGATGGATCCCTATCTCCTCCCCAGTTTTCTGATACCACTTTCTTCCTGATTACTTTCAGCCACATTGGCCTTTCCTTCGTTCCACAAGTGCCAAGCTCATTCCTACGTCGCAACTTGTGTCCTAACTTTACTCCCTGTCTGGAGAGCTCTTCCCCCTGACCTTTATATGGCCAGGTCCATTTTGTCATTCATTTTGTTGGCTAAAATATCCCTTTTCCCAAAAGGAAAAAATTTGACCTGATCTGACTATGCTATTTATAGTATCTACTGCACTCATTGTGAATGTTCATAGCTTTTGCTGCAGAAATATTAACGTATTTGATTACAGGATGCTGTCCTTAACTTTGATGAAGGCATTACACAAAATACATGACCTTTCTAGTATTCTGAAAATTTTTGAATTCCACTCATATCTGGACTCAAGAGTTCTGGGTAAAGGGTTACAAATCTGTTTAACTTCCTATTTTACACTTGAAGAAATCTGTTCCAGAAAAGAAATGAATTGTCCAAGGTATCATAGCTAGGTGGAGAAGTCAGATCTCCTATTTCCTATACAGATGCTGCATCCACTATACTATGTTACCATGATATAGATACTAGCACATACCTGGGGTTTCTTACAAGGGAAATTTGTCTTGCATCATTTGAAAAACAGAAAAGCAGGCCCACCGTGGCGAACTCCCTTAATCCCCACAGTTCCCTTAACATACCGAAACAGTGTAGAGTAAAGTTAGAGTTCCAAGTGTTGTTTCAGAGATGGAGAAGAGAGAAGGGGGAATGTTGGGGTGTAGAGAAAATACTATTCTTTTCTCTCTTTATCCTATTGAGATCTATATTGGTGTGGGTGGATCAGAATGTTAAAAAAAAATCATAAATTGTGTAACGGAACAAAGAGGGGCACTGCCACTCATTCTCCCTTGATCACAGGCAATGTCACCACAAATCTGTCTGGAACAGTATTTAAGAATTAGGTGGATTTTAGCACCACCATGAGTAGAGTCATCCTCTCCTAGCTGGCTGTCTCTGTGGGTTCTGTATTTGACCTCTGGAGGGAAAGATGCCTTTTGTTCCCCCCGAATTGACTTAGGGGCTGAGAGACAAGACCTCTTGAAGATGAGCCTCTTCTGGGAAAAGGGGACTTGGGAGGTGAGAGCGGCGGTGGCAGAGCAGGTGCACCTGGAGGAGGGGCCCCTGGGTGGAGCCTGGAGGGGCGCCGGGGTCCAGGGGAGCCCCTCCTTCTGGCAGGCTGGGCAGGCGCTTCCACCAGGAGCCCCCATGCTGGGAGCGTGGGCCACGACGGCCCTTCACTGGGTCCGGAGCTGGTAATCTCCATTCTGAGTGATGTAACAAACCCACGGTAAGGCCTGGTAGCCACTCTTCTCAATGATCTTCAGGTAGTGCACCTGGATGCCAGAGGTAGTGAAGTAGGGGATCTCGAACTTGACAGATCTCGATCTCGAACAGTGAGCAGTTGCTCACTGAGCAGAAGACCCTACCTAGGCTTTCCTCTCCTTATCACACTGCTTTCATTCTCTAAATTTAAGTTCAGACCTCATCCTTATGAAGCTTCCTTATCTGGACCTATTGTGACTCATTCAGCAATCAAGAAAGAGAACCATGGGCCAACAATGGTCAGGGATGAAACAGACTGGAGCCATGGACAGCAAAAATAGTCTTCCCAACAATGGCCACACTGCCGAGACTTCTGAGCAAAGAATGGATTCAAAGGTACAAAGATCCAGCACAAGATTCTGTCGTGGGGTGGGATGAGCAACAGAATCAATTAAGACATTCTACTGATGATAATTTGTTGACTGAACATCTATTTAATGCCTGTGGGGTCCCATGGTGAACACTTTACACATAGCACATAATTTCACCCTTCCAACCAAGGTATCAGAGCTTTTCAGGAAGACAGAGCTACTCTGCATTTTAAACGGGAAAGTTGAATACAGAGAATTAGAAGCTTTGCAGTCTGTGGAAGGGCTAGGGGAATGAGCAGTGAAGAAGGCTACTTTCCAGAAATTCAAAAGTGCAGAGATAGTAAGGAGAGTGCTGTGATGATCTCAGCTGCTACAGCACTTGGGTGGGAGAGTCTCAGAAGGATCCTAAATCCAAGGGAAGCAGTTGATAATTCAGCTTCTCTTTCTCTTTTGCTTTTAAAATGCACTCAAGTCCCTCTCACACAATGGCTGTAACCCAGGCTGATGCTGGAAACATATTCTATGACATGTTAGTCCAAGTTTAAACTCTGTGAGCCAGGGAAAATTTAGAAAGAGCTGAAGATGATGCTAGTTGATAACAAATAATCCATCCCACCTATAATATAGGCTTCCTGACCCTTAATGACCATTGGGAAAACTGAGTAAATTTCAAAGGTCACACACATAGAAAGAAATAGAGTTAAGACCAGGCTACTCCAACTTTCTCAAGCTGTCTTTTCCAAAGAAAAAACTTGTCAATGAATCATGTTTACTATTAAATAACTGGATGTGAGAGGCTAAGGCGACCCCAAAGGGAAACAAATTTTAATTCACGCTCTCAAGGATCTTGGAGTTTGTGGAGGAAGAAGACTGAAAAGGCAAAGCAGGATGCAAGTTTAAAGGAGTAACAGATTATCTGTGAATGTGTGGGTTTTCCTAAACAGGCAAACACAGGGTCCCAAATGCCCGAGACAGTCCTGGTACATACCTACTGTCCCACAATCCCATTTAGTTTGGCATTTGTCCTGGTAATTTTTTAATGAGGCATTAATATTAATGGTTTCATTGAAATCAGCTAGGGTGTGTTTGGTACCTTGTTCTTTGAGGATCCAAGTTCTGCCATGGTTTCCTGTAGAAGAGTGAGAGAGGCATGTGCAGGGCACAGAGTGCTCACCTTAACGCACTGCTGAATCTAAAAGGTACCGAAAAAGAAGACCGTCTCTGCTGAGGCATGACGAACACTTTCCTTTCAAGGACATACTGAAGCACAATCACTGCTGAAATGAAGTGCTCTCTGATATGAAGAGCTAGCAATAGTTACCTCCTCTGGCTTCAGGTAGAAGAGGGGATTATTTGCCTCTGTTGCCCTAGCTATATATTGATACTTGATGTACCAGCCAATTGAGCTGTGACCAA
>NW_011476104.1:3798-6401 GCF_000754665.1 Bison bison bison | reverse complement strand
GTCACTCACTGCAAAAACGTTATTTTTACTAATTTAAGAAGAAACCTAAAAAAAATAAAAAAATAAAATTAAAAAAAAAAAAAAAGAAGAAACCTATGGGGCAGAAGTGTACTCTGATTTATTTGTGGTGCACACATAATTCCTATCTACACTCAAAGATGTCAAAATAGAAGCTATAGTTGTCAGAAGGTACAAATATTTCTACACATACGCAGGTACAGAAGGCAACTACAACACTGTCATCAAGAAGCTAATTTAAACCTAGATGGAAAGAATTTGAAAAAGCACAAATAGATGTCCTGGAATGGCCAAAAAGTTCATTAGGGTTTTTTTGTACGATGTTACGGAAAAACCTGAATAAACTTTTTTGCTAACCCAGTATATGTATAACTGAATCACTTTGCTGTACACCTGAAACTAACACAGTGTTGTAATTCAGCCAAACTCCAATAATTTTTTTTAAAAAAGGAAGCTAATTTGAATCCTCCAATTTACCCTATTATATTGGTACATGCTTTCCCACTTTAATGACCATCAACTATTAAATTTTAGACATTTTTGAGTCTTGGAAGAACCACATTTTAAATCAACCTCAGTATTCTATAAATTTGAACTTGTAAATTAGTTATGTAAATTTGGTTCCATTTTGTTCAAAATCATTTAATAATCTTAACTGGGTCTTTAATGAGTAGATTGATAAAAATGTTACCTCTTGAAGCTTTTAGTAATTTCTATCTATTGAAAATGAAACTTGGAAAAGACACTAAAATATATTTCTACAAAGGCAAGTAAGTGACTGAAACAAATCAATGATAGAGCATATGGTGTGCAAATTTTTTATTTTTATATTCTATAATTGTGTTTTGGATTATTCCTATTTGTGAAAAGAGACTTTCAAGGAGTTCCTTTTATAATTGGACAAATATACATTCTGTACCATAATGGAATGAAATTGAGAAGGCCTATGATTTTGCACCATTTAAAATTGGCAAAGATTTGTTAAAATCATAAATTCAGACAATATATTTGACACGTTTTGTCTCATAAAGTATTTGTTGAAGAAAGCATCTCCCAAGAAAAAAAAGTCAGTACCTGTGCAAATTTCAGATTACAGACTGCTTTCCTAAAATATTTCAAAGACTGTGTAAAGGATATAGAACCTATAACAATGAGTAAAAGAAAAAGAGATAGAGAGGAAGAAAGGGAATGAATGGAAAATTTGAAGATGAAATCCAGGAGACCAACACATAATGGAAGAGGAAAGTGGAAGAAAGTATAAGAGTATTGATTTCCTTTGTGCAGAGAGTTAATACAATTAAAATTTGAAATGTAGTATTAAAATACATAATTATTTACTCTCTTAATATTTTCAACTTTGTTTATTAAACTTAGTGAGATTTTTTTATAGACTATGGCTAAAATTTATTGAAATATTTTACATGACTAAAATACTTATTGAAATTAAGCTAGTCTTGTTTTTACTATATTACTTTTATTAGATTAAAAAGCAATATAATCATTTTTGACAAAGAACAGAAATAATTTAATTCAATTTTAACAAAAAAATAAAATATTTACACAATTAAATATGAAAAAATTGGTATTGAGATTATCTTCCATTAGGCAGAATCCCATCTGAAATTTACTAGATACCTGAATACTCATTGACTTTTCTCAATTAAAAATATTATGGCTCATAAGAAAAGAGGCCTGCAGAACCTTCCCTCCATTCGCTGTCTCTGGCCTTCTTTGCTCATCTGATTCAGTCTTCTCTCCCTATAAGTCTTTTTCATAAGACAAAAAAAAACCTGGCAACAAATGTTCCTACATTGTACATCTTATAGCTTCAACCAATAGGTGGCTGTCTAACTTCTAAATCCAAGAGAATGGATTCTTTGGTGAAGATCTGGTCCGGTGTTTTGGACCACTTGACAGAGCACATCATTGTGCAGCCATGTGGAGGACTGAGAGAGAGGGGTCCCAGCACAGGTGTGCTGGACAAGCAGTTTTCAGGTGTCCATGATGTTGCAGACCATGGCACCTGTATCTCAGATACAGGGAAAGCAGCAGGAGGAACTGGTTTGGGACTAATAAGGAGATTATGTACTTTTATGCCCAATTGTTTATTATTAAATTTTTCAGATACACAAAAAAAATTCATAATGGTACAGTGAGCACCTCTGTATAGCAACCATCTAGATTCAACAATGATTATCATTTTGTCATATTTGCTTTTTTGTCTCTATGCATATTTTGAGTGCATGTGTGTGAACTTTTTCTAAACTATTTAAAAGTAAATCACAGATATTATGATGCTTTCCCCCTCAATACATCAGTATAGCTCTTCTAAGAGTAAGGTTGTTTTCTTATGAATTCACAATCCTAGAAATGTAATTTTAATAACATTAAAAATTAATAATAATCCCCTAATATCATATTTAATCCACATCCAAATTTACCCAATTTTACAAAAGTCTTGTATAGCTGGTTCTTTAAACCAGGATCCAATCAAGTATGAATTTACTTTTAGATACATACTTTAAAATTTCTGTTCAGAGTACTAGACGTTCAGCAGACAGTTCAAAGTACAAGTCTGAAGCTCA
>NW_011476104.1:0-1949 GCF_000754665.1 Bison bison bison | reverse complement strand
GTTCGTAGTGATGCTTAATCTAGGCTTGTTGACCATTAGATCATCTCACAATCACAGATCAGAGCTCCCTTAAAGGGACAGAGCTGGTAGACAGTGTAGTGAGCATTGCCAAAAGTGAAGGGCCATCTTTATCTCCAGAACACAAGGGAAAGAAGAGAGGGACAGTGCAGTGTTGAGGTACAGAGGGTTCCTGGGGAGACATGTGTTGTAAGCTGTAAGCAGGAGGAAAAAGAATTTGAGGGAACACTTCTTGGAAGACCTCAAGCTAAGTTATGTAAAGAGGGTGAGGAAGGGAGGAGTACACTGGAGACTTGAAACATATGGAAAAGAATTGGAACAGCTGTTGTGCTGACTATGAGAGAGTACAAGTACAGCTTAGCAAGGTTGCCCATTCCAGTTGAACCAGCATTCAGTGAGCATTCAATATACTGCAGGCACACTCACAGGCAGTGGGGTGACAAAGACACACAACCCAGATTTCACCTCCTTTCTCATAAGAATTAGTACCCTCTTAACTTGGTTTTCATGACAACAGACTGCTGCTTTTCCTCCTGCCTCTTACCCTCCTCAATGCCCTTTCAGGGTCCCTTTCTTCTGTAACTCCCTTAAAATGTAGGGCTTAAACATTGCTGGATATTGGATTTCCATCCTAGGCCACTTTCTCTTCTCAATTTACATGTCACCTTCGGGTGATCACATGCACTCTCCCTGCTTCAAGCAGAAGCTGTCTATTGTTAACTGCCAAACCTCTACCTTCAGCCTACTTTGAAGAGCCAAACTCATATTATGAAGGGAAACAAATGGATATTTAAAATCAAAACTAACTATGGTGATGTTCCTTCTGGGAGATATCATTCAAATCAGTGGTGAAAACAGTCATATTCCTCCTCCTCCACACAAAGATGTGGTGGTTGGGGAGGGGGATGAGGAGGGCTGGGGAGAACCTAGAAGATACATACCACTGTGGAAAGAGCACATTATGAATCGTTGAATATGTAAGGATGTCCTGAAGAAAGGAACTATAAAGAAATTTTGCATAATATAATGGGAGGCTTGTTTTGTTTGGGTTTGGTTGGTTTGCTTCTGTTGCTAGGAGGCACTGAGACAGGGAAAGTAGAGAAGGCAAAGTAACTTGGGAGAAGGTTGCAGCTCAGGTTGGCAGGCTGGCCAAGGGCTTCTGAAGAACAAGGATGATGGTTACTCATTTTTAAACTGTACACCACTGCTGCCATCCGAACCCCTGCCACCTCCGCAAATCATGAGTCCAACCTGCTGCATACCCAGTGGCCTTGTGTGACTGGGCTTTTGGTTGGGGAATTGTGAAAATTAAGAAAAGTAGCTTAGTTCAACAGCTGGGAAAGTGTGGCACAGAACCAGGACAGGAGGATAGATGACCCGTAAACTGAACTAATTCAGCAGAGACCAGAATTGAGGTCTAGAGGCAATGAGGAACAATATTAATCACCCCCTGTAGACTCTGTAGAGACTTCAGGAAGGAGGCAGAGCGCCCACTGCATGTGGGGGGGGGGGCGTGTTGAATCATTTGCATGTAAATTTCAAAGGCCAGTCTGTCTCAGCAGACTGTGGTTAGACACAAATCCAACTGACTGCAGGACGTCCTTACTTAGACTGCCACAGGACATCAGCTGTGGCATGGCCACAACCCATCCGGGATCACACACACCCTGCCACATACCCACACACACACATACAAACACACACAGTCTGCTCCACCTGCAGCTTTAGTGAACAGGTACCTCCATTTACCCAAGTTCCCATGTCACTCTTCCTTGCCCCTCTCCCCCGACATCCCATCAATCACTAAGTTTTACTGTTTTGACTTCCTAAATATCTATCAAATTCTGCCTTCCCTCCCCCAATTCCCTTGGTTTAGGCCTCCTGGGTCTCCAGCCAAGGCCACACTGAGCTCATGGTTCCCATTCTCAGCC
>NW_011476103.1:57426-59238 GCF_000754665.1 Bison bison bison | reverse complement strand
CCATTCAGTCAAAGGCTTTGGCAGAGTCAGTAAAGCAGAAATAGATGTTTTTCTGGAACTCTCTTGCTTTTTCCATGATCCAGCGGACGTTGGCAATTTGATCTCTGGTTCCTCTGCCTTGTCTAAAAACAGCTTGAACATTTGGAAGTTACTGTTGAAGCCTGGCTTGGAGAATTTTAAGCATCATTTTACTAGCATGTGAGATGAGTGCAATTGTGAGGTAGTTTGAGCATGCTTTGGCAGTGCAGCTCTGGTTTCATGTTAATGCTATTTGTTTTGTTGTGTAAAACTTGAAATGTAGTTAAGCCTGGGGCTTGGTTGGCCAGGCCTCCTCCAGGGTCTCAACAATCTCGAGATTTCTCTCCCATTTTATCTACAGTGCTGCAAGTCTTGCACTCATAGCAGGTAGTCACTCATAGTCACTCCCAGGGCAGTGTCCAGGCAGGTTAGAAGCAAGGTCAGAGGCCTGCTCTGCTTTGCCTCTGAAGCCTAAACAAAACTATTCATTTAATTTCCCTAACAAACAGGTCTTTAGATATTTAAGATGTTTTCAGAAGCTGATTTCATGATCTCAACCCTTGCATCTCTTCATATCTAGAAAAGCACTAAATCCCTTCATGATCACATCAGCTCCACCTGACTAGCAGAAAACCTTTTGTAAAATGAGTGTTTAATGGTATTGAGGAGAAGGGGATGACAGAGGATGAGATGGTTGGATGGCATCACTGACTCAATGGACATGAGTTTGAGCAAGCTCCAGGAGTTGGTGATGGACAGGGAAGCCTGGGGTGCTGCAGTCCATAGGGTTGCAGAGAGTTGGACATGATTGAGTGACTGAACTGAACTGAAATAATTATATTGAACTCCCCCTTCACCAAAATCTTATGTATTGACCTTCCCCACTGCCTCTTTGGAGCAGTCTCTCAGAACTACCTGAGGTGCTGCCTCCCAGGCCGCAGTCCTCCTATTGCCCCGAATAAAACTTAACTTGCAGCTCTCAAGTTGAGCATCTTTTCAGTCGACACAGTCCAAATCTGAACACAGGAGAATACAGATTTCCCAGCTTGAAGACAAAAAGGCAGAGAGAGAGCAAGTTCCCTTTTGTTCAGCCTTTTGTTCCATTCAGACTTTTAAAGGCTTGAATGAGCTTCTCCTCCCCAACCCTGGAAAGGGCAACTGTGCTTCTTTCAGTTTGCTAACACAGATGTCCATCTTACCCAGAAACACCCCTGAGACACACCCACAACAATATTTAACCAAATATCTGGGTACCCTCTGGCCTGAGAATGGTGGTGGTTTAGTTGCTAGGTTGTGTCCAACTCTTAAAATCCTGTGGACAGTAGCCCGCCAGACTCCTCTGTCCATGGGATTCTCCAGGCAAGAATACTGGAGTAGGTTGCCATTTCCTTCTCTAGGGAATCTTTCCCACCCAGGAATCGAACTTCAGCCTCCTGCATTGCAGGCAGATGATTTACCAACTGAGCTATGAAGGAAGCCTGGCCCGAGAACAGAAGGCGACTATTTTAATAAGAAAGGGAACTTACATTTGAGGCTTGTCTTGGGCAGCTACAAGGTGAGTAGATCTCCACATCCATCTCCCAGAATCTTAAGCACTTAGAGAGGCCTTAATGGAGCCTCAGTCACACACACCATCCATGGGGTCTCCACACCACATTACTCTCAAAGCTGCCTCCTAGAAATGACCCTAGTGAGGGAACAGAGCAGAATATACATTTCAAAGACAGGGGAGGGGATGAGGGACCTCTAATTGCCTAGGTCCAGTTCTTGAGTCGACCAGTGGTTCCATCTTCT
>NW_011476103.1:50789-56352 GCF_000754665.1 Bison bison bison | reverse complement strand
GGGGAGCCCCGCCTAGTCTGGAGGCGCTCTGCCGCGGGGGCCGGACCCACACCTATTTCTGGTAAAACCGCTTCGCGCCTGGTCCTCGCCCCGACCTTCCAGCCTCGGTCCTCGTCCCCGTCTTCCCTCCACTCCCCGCGCCTGGTCAGGTCCCTCCCGGCGTGTCCCCCGGCCCTGGTGGGCGGAGTCGGGCCGTCACGCCTGCCCCTGACCGCGGGTCCCGCAGACCCCTGTCCTCCCTGGAGTCCTCCTTTGCAGCCTTGCTTCGTCCTGGGCCCCAGCCCTACTGCTGCCCAGGTGATCTTTTCGCAGTCACCTCCTCAGAGAGGCCCCCGAGACCCGGGGTGGGGGCGGTTTCAGATCCTATCCCATTGGCAGTGCCTGTCAGGGTGTGTTTACGTTCCCAGGGCCCCACCGGAAGGCGTGCTCGTCCTGTGAATGCGTGGGGCAAGGGGATGAGGAGAAAGGGAGATCGAGGGAGAACCAGGGAGACAGCGTGAGATAGAACCAGGGGGCAGTTGAGCTTGGGGGAGTGGGTCCCCTGGGCTTAGAAAGACACAGTAAAGAGTGAAGGAGCGTGACCTGGGCAAAAAGCAGGGGGATGAACGAAAAGACAGAAAAAGATGATCCACAGATAGAAAAGGACAGAATGGGAGGAGGGAGTTATGAGCCACAGTAGCAGCAGGGGGCAAAAGAAAAGTAGATCCCAGATTCATTCATTTTGTTCTTAAATTTCCAGCTTAATTCCCTTTCACATGTATTGTGTCAGATTCAGTTGATTTTCCAATGTATATCATTTCATATATTGAAAATATTCCTTAGTGCTAAATAAGTTTATGCTATCTCAATGTGTTCTTGCTAAAGATATTGGTAATTTTTTACCGCAGTCAAACCCTGGATTAACCACTTAGTCTAATATTCAACATCTTTATCCCCTTAGATGAGCTTTTAGTTTAGTGGGCTGTGAACTGAGGTTTCCAACCAAGTCTGGGCCCTTTTTCTGGATTCTGCTGACCCCTGTCCTCTCCTGGGTCCCCCTCCCCCGCCTCGCCTGGTCCTGGGGCCCTGCTGCTCCCCAGGGCATCTCTTCACAGTCTCCTCTTCAGAGACCCCCCTAGACATCCTTTCTTCTTGTCTTGGAAAGTGATCAAGGGTAAGCTGGATTGTTCTCAGAATTAGTTGGAAGAGAGTGCTTCTGCTTGTGGTGAATAAGCTGCTGAGCTCTTTCTGTTGCATGTTTTCCAATACTACTCCTTTCTTTCATGTTTTCCAGTGCTGCTGATTAGGTCTTCTTAATGTGTTTTTTGATAGCTGTAGTGTGATATTCTGGGAAAGAGGAGTTAAATCCTTTGAGATTCAGTTCAGTCGCTCAGTCGTATCCGACTCTTTGCGACTCCATGAACCGCAGCACGCCAGGCCTCCCTGTCCATCACCAACTCCCGGAGTTCACTGAGACTCACGTCCATTGAGTCACTGACGCCATCCAGCCATCTCATCCTCTGTCGTCCTCTTCTCCTCCTGCCCCCAATCCCTCCCAGCATCAGAGTCTTTTCCAATAAGTCAGCTCTTCGCATGAGCTGGCCAAAGTACTGGAGTCTCAGCTTTAGCATCATTCCTTCCAAAAAAATCCCAGGGCTGATCTCCTTCAGAAAGGACTAGTTGGATCTCCTTGCAGTCCAAGGGACTCTCAAGAGTCTTCTCCAACACCACAGTTCAAAAGCATCAACCTTTGAGATTACTGGGATTAAAGTCATGAAAGGAAGTAGCTCTTGCTCAGAATAAGGAGATGTGATTTTTAGGGGCAGGCAGGGTTGAGAAGGGCAGACCCTGTGACTGTCCCTGTCAGGCCATGTCATTCCCATGGGGACAGTGCTGGTTCCTCTCTAAGGGCCTCTCCTGCTGACCCCCTAGCCTGCTCCATCACTTGACTCCATCAAGCAGAAGTCATGAGTCTGCTTGATAAGGGAGGATCCAGGCTTTTGTTGTCGCACTGAGTCTGGGGCACGGGCTTCAGTAGTTGTGGCTCATGGGCTTAGTTGCTCCACTGCATGCAGAACCTTCCCAGTCCAGGGACTGAACCCATGTCCCCTGCATTGGCAGGCGGCTTCTTATCCACTGTGTCACCAGGGAAGTCCACGTCTAGACTTTTTAAACTAAGCGCAGGTCAAAAGTATCTCTCCAATGAGAAGGGCTTAGTGGGCACTTGCCTCTGTGAAGGTAGCTGGAAGAAAGAACAGGAGTGCTGTTGAGGGGTTAAGGAGCCAGGAATGGGAGGGAGACTGAGAAGCTCAGGAGCCAGAGGAAGGGTAGTCTCTTCCATCCTCCCCTGAGGTGATCCTGTGCTTGGCAGATGCTAAGGAGACCGTGGGGTCTGTGACTAACAGGGAAGGCCAGTCCAGCTCCCATACCCACTGCTGCAACCAAATATGTGGGGCTTCTTGTAGGGTGGGAGGGTGTTCTGAAGAAATGGACAGAAAAATCCACCTGTTCATCTCGTGTTTACTGCTTCTGAATCCCTATGAATCCTTTTGAATCTTTAGACAGCAGGAGACTATAAGTGAAGTGAAGTTGTTCAGTCGTGTCTGACTCTTCGACCCCATGGACTGTAGCCCACCAGGCTCCTCCCTCCACGGGATTCTCCAGGCAAGAGTACTGGAGAGGGTTGCCATTGCCTTCTTCAGGGGATCTTCCCAACCCAGGGATTGAACCCCAGTCTCCTGCATTGCAGACAGACACTTTACCGCCTGAGCCACCAGGGAAGCCCCAGGAGGACTTTCTGTGCCACTCAGTAAATTCCTTCCCCTGTGTGGTTGTGGCATTGGAAAGGGTGTGTTGAGTCGAAGCCTTGAAGGCATGTGCTCCACACTTCGGAGTGATCACAGAACTGATCTTGCCTGAGAAAGAAGCTTTTCATGTGTCTTTTTTAATTCCTTGATTTGACTATCAAAAGTTTTACTTAATTAATTTCTGTCAAATAATCTGTTTCTTCATTTTATTCTTTACTCTTTTATTTAATCTTTTGTATTTCTTTTAACTTTTACTAATATCTTAATTCCTAACAATTTGAAATGTCAATTTACTCGTTTCCTTTTAGTTTCTCTTGATTTATAAGGTTGAACAACTGGCTCATTCATTTTCAAGCCCTTTGTTTCTGTTAAGTACATTTAAAGTTAAACATTTTTTTCAAGATAACAACCGTGGCCCTGTTCTGTGGTATTGATCATGTTCATTCTCCATGGTGACAGTAACTGTAACCGTTAATTGGTCATTTGATTGTATTGTAACCCTATTGTTTAAACTGTCATTGTCTTTAGAATAGTTTGTTTCTACTACTGATTATTGTTTATTTTTTCACTTTAACTTTACTGCGATAAGCCTATGTGGCCTATTTGACATACTCTCTTGCATTTAGCTAACATCTTCTCTGGGGCTAATTACACAGTCAAATTTGATGGATGCAGTGAGTGAACTGAAGTCTCTCCTTTGGGATAAATGGAGATAAAAAGTCTCCACAGTTTGAATGTACATTTATGTTCATTTATGTGTATGTGTATGTGTCTTTCAGGGAATCTGGCCTCCCGGGAAGAAGGCCAGACTCAGGGACTATGCCCTGTTCCCCAGCCCTCCAGGGCCCCACCTACTCTGAACAATAAGACTAGAGCCTTTCTCAGCCTGGACTGTCTTGCTACACATTCTGCCATCTGCTCCACCCTACAGCCTAGAGGTATGTACTCTGAGATCTTGCTTCCAAGCCTGGGGCTGTGAGTGGGCAGCCAGATGGTCCCTTCTTGCCCTCCTCTATACTCGTAGGATGTAGAGCAGGTGAGCAGTTGCCTGGTTCTGGGCACACCTAGAAAATGTTGCAGAGCCTCCAGGTGGCAAGGACCTCCTCTATAGGTTTCATGCTTCTCCTGTTGTGTCTGTTCCAGGGCCTCCAAGGACTATAGGAAAATTTTCACTGAGCCTGGCCAGTCGTGGGCTTCCTTCCCAGGCCTTGCAGGCAGGATCAAATGGTTGCTGGTCCCCAGTATGACTTATAACATTTTCCAGAGGCTCAGGCAAGCCAGGATGTCCTCATCTAGTCTTTTCTGTCAAAATGGCCGCTTCCGGCCTCCTGAGAGAAACTTGGGAAATTGATGGACACTTGTTTCTGCAAAGGGGCCTGGGATGACTTGAAAGGATCAGTGTATTTGTATATATTTGTGAAACCCTCTGTAGTCCGTTCAGGAAACTCGGTGCCCTGTGTGAACAGAGAAAGGTGAGTCACTATTTATTAACATCAATGATAAATCGTAATTGTTGTAATAAGTACCGTCACGGTGATGAATGTCAGTAATGATAATGGTCCTATGATGGGAGCAATAGCTCTCCATTCCCTGCTTCCACGTCTCCTGTCAACTAAGACTTTTGTCTCTACTGTATTGTTCTGTGTATTTTTTAAATATGTTTTAATCCTTCTTTATTGAATTAAATCATTACATTATTTTTGTCATATCATTTCCTTTGTTATCTTTACCATTAATGTGGATTTTATAAGTTGCAGACTTGTCTTTCACAGTTTTCAATTTCTCTCTGATCCTTTCAATAGTTTTTACTTGATTTTTACTTAATTCTTTTATCTTTTGCTCATTTTAAGCCTGTCATCCACATAAATGAATGAGTTTTTAGCACTGACTGTTCTCTTCTCTCTGATCTCCCAATATGGTCTCTTCTCTTAAATTACTAATAAATCTTTATTTTACTTCAGAAGTTTTGGAGCCCTGCAAGTCAATTTTCCTTCTGATGTCTTATAATCTCTTATTTTCACTCCTGTACTTAAGCTTTGAAGTTCTATTAATTAAGGTTTTTAATAGTTTGTAGTCTTATCACTAAAATTGTTATATAATTTTTAAATGATGTTCTGCTCTAAGGCAAAGGAATCTGAATATTAATGTTCAATCTCTTTTCCATGCCAGTCTCTCTTATGCTTTCAGTTCAGTTCAGTTCAGTCGCTCAGTCATGTCCGACTCTGCGACCCCATGAACTGCAGCATGCCAGGCGTCCCTGTCCATCACCGACTCCCGGAGTCCACCCATACCTATGTCCATTGAGTCGATGATGCCATCCAACCATCTCATGCTCTGTCATCCCCTTCTCCTTCTGCCCTCAATCTTTCCCGGCATCAGGGTCTTTTCTAGTGAGTCAGCTCTTCGCATCAGGTGGCCAAAGTATTGGAGTTTCAGCTTCAGCATCAGTCCTTCCAATGAACACCCAGGACTGATCTCCTTTAGGATGGACTGGTTGGATCTCCTTGCAGTCCAAGGGACTCTCAAGAGTCTTCTCCAACACCACAGTTCAAAAGCATCAATTCTTCAGCACTCAGCTTTCTTTATAGTCCAACTCTCACATCCATACATGACCGCTGAAAAAAACCATAGCCTTGACTAGACAGACCTTTGTTGACAAAGTAATGTCTCTGCTTTTGAATATGCTGTCTAGGTTGGTCATAACTTTCCTTCCAAGGAGTAAGTGTCTTTTAATTTCATGGCTGCAGTCACCATCTGCAGTGATATTGAAGCCCCAA